>NC_084605.1:10131821-10204321 GCF_033807715.1 Cololabis saira | reverse complement strand
AAAAGGACGATCTGCTGCCCGAGGTGCACCAAATGCGACGGCTCTTAGAAAGGAAAAAAGAACATGGTGAAACAGTCAGCAGCACACTGGAATTTCTGTCCATGCTCAAACCTTACAAAGACTCCTTTGAGGACATCTATAAACCTTTACGCATATCTGTTACACTGCCTGTAACCTCCGCTTCATGCGAGCGCAGTTTTTCCTGCATGCGGCGCGTAAAAACCTACCTGAGAAACAGAATGGCAAATCCTCGACTCAGCAACCTTGCCTGCCTATCCATACACGCAGAAAGAACCAAGGGCCTGGATGTCCAGAAGATTATAGACTCATTTGCACTCAACCACAACAACAACAGACGCATCGTTCTCCTCTAAAATAACTGGTGAGTTTTTTCCTGATGTTGCGATCACTGGTTGCGATACATTTGATGTGATGTGACATTTAATCTGTTACACTGTAACGAATGCACAGCAGGACGTGGCATGTATTTTTGTTTGCAGTAGAAATATAATCACCAAGATTGTGATGATAAATAGGCTACACTTGTCGCATTTTGGATGTCTGGTTATTGGCAGGCGCATGGGTGCTGTCCGGTGCTGAATCTGTCACCTTTGCACGTGAAACATTTTTGCCATTGCCTTGTAGTCGCTGTATTAGGCTTAGTTATTTTGTTGAATATTCTTTGGCTAAATAAAACTAGTTTTATATCAAACATGCTCGTGCTGTGTATCATAGCTGCTTTTATTGAAAAAACGAGAAGCTTCTTATAAAGTAACTGAAGTCATGAAAATCAATATTTTTCTTAGCACCCCCACGTATCGGTCAAGCTCCCCCTTAGCACCGGGAGAGAAAAAATCCTGGCGCCGTGCCTGACCAAAGCACATGGTCTGTCTGCCTCATGGGAATCCTCCAGCACACTGAGGATTTCCCACAATTCCCCGCTAATATGAAGCCTGATGCAGGCATGTAGAACAGCAGGTGGCGTAGTTTTCCCATTTAGCGGGATTTTAACAACAACCTATTCAACTATGTTACACATAGCATTGCTGTATGTGCATTAATAAGTTTACTATACATTTAAACACTTTAAACCTAGTAAAATAAACAAAATGTCACACCAATCCATAAAACACATTCCTCACACAGACTTTAGTGGCAGAGTCCCGTGTGAGCTTCGAGCTTCTGCTTCACAGACATCAGTTCACCTACTTTCGAATGTACCAACCTTACTTCCGCCAAGCGCCAAAATAAAAGCATGTAGTTTCATAAACAGGCAAAACAAAATAAAGGCATCCAGGAACCTTATTGGTAGATCATTTTAACAGTTACCAAAGACATTTTAACTCCTGCTGTGGTTTCCTCAGCAGCTTCCTGGTGATGAGCACGAGAACATGTGGACGCCAATCTGGTTGTGTTGATCTTCATATTAAGAATTAAAATAAAAAAAAAAAAACTGACAGAAATAATTCATATTTATTGTTCTGTTGTAAGAAGTCATATCAGCAAAACTTTTAACCAGATGTTCTGGTTTTATAAAATAAACAGAGTTTGTGGAGTTGAAATAAAAGTTTGTATCAGAATAAAAACCTTCCTTCCTGATGTTGGCAGCAGCTGTATTTGTTATCTCTGTTAGGTTCCTAAATCAACATACATAAATTAATAACTTAGGAAAGAGACAGAGACTGTTAGAAATGATTTTTCAGGCCTTCTGCAGAAGGGAAGCATAGTCGGAGCTTGCAGAACAACATGGCCCTCTCGATACTCTCGACAAATGCTTGCCGACTCCCTTTTTGCATTAGGTATTTATTGAAAAACTAACATGCGTCGGCTATGTTAAGACAACCAATGGTAGACAGTGGATGGACAATGGGAGGAAACAAACAGATAAACAGGACATTTCAGTTGAAGAGTAACTAATCTATGTTATGCAGAGCAAACAGACATCCTTTCTGTTGAGGGTTTTCCAACAGAATTGTCCAACTGCCCATGAGACAGTTGTGGACCAGCCCAAACCCCTGAGTAGTTTAGGGAGTGGCTGTTGTAACTGGTAACATGGGATAAGCATGTCTAAAACACAGTCAGCTCTTCAAGCTGACCCGATTCTGTTTTTCATAAGAACAAAACTTAATTCAAAAGGGTTGATTAACCTCACAATCTCCACATCACCTCCTTCAGAGAAAGTCACCAAGCACAGAAACGTCAAAATGTCCCAAAACACGGGACACTTTTTCCTGCTCGTCTTCCTGCTGGATTTCATGTGAAGATTCAGGATCCGGACTGAAACCAGGATCGCTGACGTTCCTCCAGTCAAGATCTGTTTTCTGGATGTTTGGGTTTGACGTGTTGAAACCTGAAAACTGTGTAGGGAAGACAATCAATGATGAGAACAACTTTAAAAGCTTTTGTACAGTAATGATGGAGGAAACGTGACAATATGAAAGTAAATGGTGAAAGTGAGATAAGATTAAGAGCAAAACAAAAGCACTGTTATAAAATTTAACAGAGGGGAAATTTCCTGACAGCAGATGTGTGGAGAAGGTCAGCAGAGACCACAGAAACATCCAAACCTCCACAGACACCATCTCCCTGGATCATATTCCTTCTGCATTTCATGTGACTGAGGATTCAGATGTAAACCTGGACGATGAAGATCCAGTTTCTCCTCTGCTGTTATCTGAGACTAGATTATAAAGAACTGTGACACGTTCAGACTCGTCTTATGAGTGGGAAGTTTAACAAACAACATATCTGGCAGGTCCGTGTGTGTGTGTGTGTGTGTGTGTGTGTGCGTGCGTGCGTGCGTGCGTGCGTGCGTGCGTGCGTGCGTGCGTGCGTGCGTGCGTGCGTGCGTGTGTGTGTGTGTGTGTTGGATCTGGGTGAGCTGCAAGAGAGTCGATACAAAGATGTATAATTCATGGATTTTCATTTCAAATGTATTTTAGTGAGCTCAGTGTTCTCAGCAGGACTCCTCTCTCCTCCATGATCGTTGTCATTTATTGTACAATGTGTATCAGGTAACAGTGACCTCAGAACTCATCTACCTGAGGAACAACATTCCTCCCAGACATCAGCTTGGCTCCTCTCCACCTGTATTTCACGTTGAGTTCATGTTGGGACAAAAACACAGCAGAGCAGCTGGCAGTTAATGTAAAAAAAAAAAATACTCAAACCAATGTTTTTCAGAATTTCAGAGTTACAATAATGGAATTACACTCTTAAACAGTTTGTGATTGTGTTTCTGGTTTGGGGTTTTTAGGGTGGATCTGAAATTGGAGCTCCATGATCCAGATACTTCCTGTTCATTCCAGTTTACTGAAATGATGAGGAGATGCACCTCAATGAATGGGAATGAATGTGGCTTAACATTTAAAATAAGTATTTACGCCACGATATTGGCAATGAAACCCTGATTTAATTCCAGTTTCAAGTGTTTTGTATTGATTTTGTATCAGAACTCAATGAACACTTGTGTTTCTCCAGTTGGCTTTTCCCACTCTTAATAAATGTCACTAGGAGGTTGTCTACAGCTGATTACCAGTCCAGCATCTTGGACTTCAATGACACCGGTATTCATGATGAAATTCTTCAACAGGATCCTGATGGGTCCTTTGGGGGATCGAGAGCTTGGGTTCCACTTGCTGAAGCTCTCCAACGCTCCTGCAAAAGACATTTAACACATTTAATACCTGTAAACAATAGAGGTCATTATTCAAGCCTCAAAATAGGTTGTTGGTGGACAACAGGTTGGTTCTTGTCTGCAACTCCCCTCTCATAGAGCATATTTGTACAATATTACAACCTTGACCTCCATCATCCCATGACCCAGGAGACTGCTCAGGAAGCTAGAGGAGAACATCAGTTGGGCTCGCATGAAAATCTAACCATCCAAGCCGTGCAGCATCTCAGTGGTGAAGGGAGGGCTCAGTGACCAGAGGTTCTGCCTCAGAGATGATCCAAACCCCACAGTGAGCAGCCTGTCAAGAGCCGTGGAAGTTGGTATGATGCAAGTCTGAAGGATAAATGTATTAGTCTTTATTTCTGTGTTTAATCTAAACTGACTTCTTTGGTGTGTGTGGTCCTCTAGAGGGCTACACACACTAAAGAGGAGGTTTCTAGATTTACTGCTACATTTCAGTTATCTACCACAATGCACTGTAACCTTTATTTCTTGCACCTCATTTGTTGTATTCTTTTTAACTTATGTCTGTTTTTAATTTTGGGGAATTCTAGTACTGGACATTATACTCGCTCAGAAGCGAGATCCGCTGCTCTGTAGACCCAGTAGCGTCTCCCTAGATCCTCCACAGCTCTGGAGTCTCTCACGGCAGCAACATCTCAGGTGAGTCTCAGTCTGATGAGTCGCCATGGCAACGGACACACCCACCACACCTGAGACAAAACCTGTCCGACAGGAGTGAGAACTTACTGATAAAGCAGGAAATAATCAGAAATACTCTTATCCAGAATGAACCGTCCAACTGAAGCAGAGAGATAAAGAACATGATCAGAATCATCAGTTTTATGCTTTATGGTCTGTTTTTGTGCTGCTCGGTTTTCTCTAATGCTGGTGAGTAAGCAGTTAACTCCGATATTTTTTAAAGACTAACGTATAAAACGTTCTCATAACCAACCATTGCCAGTTTGGATAAAAAAGACGGGTAAAGATCAGTTTTCATTTATTAAATCCATAAATATGCTGTGAAAGTTTAAACTTTAGTGACGCAATTCTTCAACTGTCGACAGCAGGAGGAAGAAGCTTCTCTGTCTCTGATCTAAATAATAATAATAATAATAATAATAATAATACATTTGATTTATAATGCACTTTATATTATTGAAAATCTCAAAGTGCTACAGTTTGATAATTAAAAGGAAACAGAAATAATAAAATCAAGATAAAAGGGATAAAAAGTCAAGACATGGCAGAAAAGAGAATAAAATAATTAAACTAGTGAAAAAAAACAACGGCATTGTTTAGTGATAAAATGCTTTGCTAAAAAGAAAGGTTTTTAGTCCTCTTTTAAAATTGTCCGTGGTTTGTGGTGCCCTTAGGTTGTCAGGGAGGGCATTCCAGAGACGTGGGGCAGCGACACTAAAGGGCCTGTGACCCATGGGTGCAGAGTCTGGTCCTGGGAACATGAAGGCGGTTAGTGTGAGAAGAGCGGAGGGAGCGTGTAGTGGGTTGTGGGAAGAGTAGTTCTTTGAGGTAGGGGGGACCAACCATGGACACTCTGGTGAGTGAGGAGGGATACCTTATATTATATCCTGGTGGAGACAGGAAGCCAGTGAAGTGAGTGAAGAATGAGGGTGGTCGTGTTTCCGAATCTAAATCCAAGTCCAAAATAACCTACATATACAACGTAGGAAGAAGATGTTGGTTGGTTATTTTAAACAATTTAGCAAAAACAGAGGTATTTAACAATACGAATAACAAAAAGAACATCCTACTAACAAAAGTAAAATGTACCTTTTAATTTATGTATTTATTTATTTAAAGGGGACCTATTATGAAAAACACGTTTTTTCTTGTTTTAACATATATAAAGTGATCTCCCCTCACCCTGCCAGCACAGGGGAGACAAAATACCATGAAATTCTGCAGGGTCTCTGACCCCCAGTGTCACGTGACCTTTTTTTGAGCCATTCTGAATCTGCGCCTATGGTGACGTCACCATAGGCGCTCATTTCCATAGGTTCAGCCTCCGCTGCTGAAACCACGCCCACAACCAGCTCTCTCCGCTGCTGGAGCGGTCCTTCCTTCAGCCAGTCGGACCCGGATCCGGTGTCGGTGCTTTTTTTTCCCACCTGCTTTTTTTTCCCGGCTCCCCGTACGTGATGACGTTTCGTCTTGTGAAAACTGATGATTAATAAATGTAATAAAGCAAATCGATAATTTAAAATGTCTATTAAGATCAAAATATTTAACTGCTTACTGCTATGCAGCAACCAAAAGATTGTTTACCCTATACATATAGTAGGCTATTATTGTTCTCAGCTCACTGATGAATCTCCAATTGTCTAATGAAAATAGTCCCTAATAAATATTTTAACTCTAATATTTTTTTTAGCCTATGTCAGTAAGATCACTGATAATTCTGATAATTCCTTGTATATGTTTCTTCTCCCTTTTACCTCCACTATGATCTGCTGCTTCTGACTAAAATACCATCGCGGGGAAAAAATGCACACTTCCGGGGAAAATATTGCAGCCCGATACAATCTGGTACCCACACCGGGTTAAATCATCCAGGTTCCCGGGTGGTTTGGGAGCTGGGTCCTCGGGGGTCTGTCCCAGGTCGGACCAACTTCACTCTCCGAGATTTTCAGCGAAATCTGTCGGTTTGATCCCCGGTAACGGGAGATGCGCCGCGGATGCGCTCCGGAGCCGATCTGTGCGCCCGCCGTGGGGTTGCAGCGCCCGTCGCGCAGCATCCGCCGGGCAGATCCGGCTGAAATTCCACTGGTCAGTCCCCGGGAGTCCATGCTACCAGTCCAGGCCGGTTCCTGCGGTCCCGGCCGGTCGCAACCGGTCAGATTCCCTGGTTAAAGCCACGGTGATGCGCTGCTCCAGCAGCGCTGCTCCCGGGCGCCCGGCGTGGCTCCGGGGCCAGCGTTCAGCATCCGCCGGGTAGATCCGGCTTAAATAGTGCATAAATGTTATTTATATACAACTCATATTTTATTTTTTTAACAATAAAGTTTCCATTTGTAAAAATTCAGTGTTGTGATAATTTACAGGCTTGGGCTGCTCTGGCGGAGCGAGGTTTATTCTCCTCCCCTGCTACACGTCATTCAGGGAGCCAATCAGCACAGAGCCTCATTATCATACCCCCCCCCCTTCCCTTAGAATGGAGCACAGAAAAAGAGGTTAGAAGCGGTAAAACTAGTGACAGGGCCCACAGGCTGGATTTATGATTTATGTAGAAAAAACAAGCTTTAGATTGTTTTTAAGACATTCAAGGCCTGTTTAAAATATACATTAAATGCCATAATAGGTCACCTTTAAGTGTTTTTAGTGGAAATCCCTCGTGTTCTTTTACTGGTGTAGTGTTTAGTTTTCAACTCAAGGTGGCGGTGAAGACGTCAAAAATAGAAAGAAAAAATGTTTATCATGATTTAAAAGGAAACCACCAAAGGGAAGATGATCGATGAAATATGATGTCTCCTGCTGATCATCACAACTCTGGCTGAAGTAGTTTACATCAGCTGGAGGCTGTTAAAAGTTATTTTAAGACAAACATTTGATAAGAACTTCAGTCGTCCAACCAACAAATAACAAATGTGTTTTTCTGCTTCTATATTTTTAAACGTGTCTTCAGTCACAAGAGACGTCTGAACTCACTGGCCTGAAGAGAAGGATCTTAACAGAAATCAGTGATATTTTATGTTGAGTTCATGTTTAGTAGTCAGGACGATGTACTTGGGCGTTCTGTTGTTGTTTGAACATTTTGATCTCTTCATCTATGTTGGTGATGATGCTGTTTTAAGGTTCTGGATCACATTTGTTCCTGTGTGGCTTGTTTTTACGGTACACATCTGGATATTCTGAATTCACAGTGAAAACCCAGTGGAAGTCGTGTTTGTTTAGTCTGGAAATATATTCTCACTGGCTGATGGATAAATGATTTCTCTCAGGGATGGATGGAAACAAATGTAGAAAGAAAAACAGACTATTTGATTTTATCTGTAGGAGCTATATCGTGTCACTGGTGAATTTTTAATCTTTTGATTTGTTTGGTCTGGTATCCACAGTGATTCACAGGGTTTGGGTCACGTGGGCACTGGGGATGATGCGTAGGTGACATAGGGAGCTGGTTCACCTGCACGGGGCAGGAGAGAGAGGAGTGGAGGTAGCCGCAATTTTTGTTGTCTACCTTTGTTCCGTTTATTGCTTTTTTTACATATTCGCCGCCAGTGCACGTTTACCATCTTTTAGGGGTGTGTAATCTGAAAGCCGCTAAAGTATCTGTAATAGCCCCACCCTTTCTTCTGATTGGTCAATATTTGATAATCCCTATTTTCTGCTATAACTTTTGAATGGTTTGACATAGAGAGTCTTCTTCTGAATCTTCATCTGATGTTTCTACAGATACAGAGGTCTCCTGTCAGGTACACAAGACTTGCATCTTACCCTGCCGTTTCACAGCTCGTGATGACGTTGTCATCCACTGGATTCAAAAGACTCCACCAGAGTCCCGGGTTCACTCCTACTATCACAAACAAGACCAACTGGGAGAGCAGGCCAAGAGGTTCAGAGGAAGAACATCACTGTTTGAGGACCAGATCTCCAGAGGAAACGCTTCACTGCTGCTGAGAGGAGTGAAGGTTCAGGACCAGGGCAGATATACGTGTTACGTCAGCACCATCACTGGAGATAAGGAGAACTTCATCAACCTGAATGTGAACGGTATGTGGAGAATAAAACCTCAGCAGATTCCGATGTTTGAGCCCGTTGCTCACGTTGGTTTTTTGTAATAAACAGAATAGAACAGATATTTACCGTTGCAGGAACAAAAAAACACAGTTTAGCAGTTCTTCCTTATTAGCATATTGTAAAAAAACATAATTAACTCACTGAGTTTGTGTCAGACATAAAATAGCTGAGACAAAGTTAAAATAGCTGCTAAAGTGCTTGTTAAACTCGGAACGCAGGACTTCAACTTGCAGTTGTACGTTCTTGACACATATGTGATGGTCGATCCAAACCAGACGTAAAAGCCGTCGATGTTGATGGCAGAAACATCCAGGAAGTCAATCCTGGACTCCAGAAAGGACTTTTAGGACTAGAACCATCGTCTATTAGTCGTATTTAAACTTTTTCAAAAAAAAAAAAAACTTTTTCAAAAGAAAATCAAAATAAAGGAACTGCTGCGAGTCAATGTTTCCATTGATGTTTTGTTTTATGAGCGTAACTCTCCTAGTTCTTTCTCCACATCCGTAACTCTCCGTATCTCAACCTGCGAGACTTCTCTTCTAACAAAGATAGAGATGATCTCAACTTTGAAGAATATGAACAAAAATCTCTTTAGTTTTGTACAAATAATTGTAACTGCCACCATCGCTGTTGTGAAAAGAGTGAACAGAAGAACAAGAAGGCAGCGGATCATTCATATGATTATTCAGAGGTAAAGCCCTGATGTAATGCAGTAATGCATAGTGGTTAAGTTGTGTTACAGCACAACTACATTGTATAAATGAGGCCAAAAACAGCTGGAAACTAGATTTTGATCATTTTAAATTTGACAGACCTACATCACATCCAATAATGCAGAACACGTGCAAATGCACAAAAAGTGTTTCCACCAGACTTTTACAATAAACTAAATTATCTATACGTTTGAATAACCACCTTGTGACAGCGTAAAAAGGTTTTATTTAATCACAAGTGTTTCCAGTACAGGTTTTACTTTGCTATATTTAAGGCCTGTTTAGGTAAAGTCGGTAAAACACAAACCTTATGTTGCATTTTGGCCTCTCGTTTACACAAAAACAGAGTTTTGGGTGGAAAAAAATGCTCCAATCGGTGCAGTCAAAGCAGGTCTGTAACACAAGCTTTGACTCATCAGTCCACCTCTTCACTGTCCTCACCACAGGCTTAGAGGTTTGTCATTTCTGCTTTTAGGTCGCCTCCAGCGATCTCCAGGTAAGTGACAACAAGAGCGTCTCCTTGCGCGTCCTGGAGCGACGCGTCTCCCGCTGAACACGACGGTTTGCTCTTGTAGAGATCTCCTTAGGAGAAACAGCTCTGGCCCACAATAGAGGGTCCTAAGTCTAGTTTTGGAGACTAGTTTTGGAGAAATCTGTGCCGACGTTCCCTACATCCAGACCCTGTACCAGTGTAGGGTCAGGAAACTTGTGCACACAGTCTTGTCTTTTGACTCAGCTCTTTCTTTAGCGCTACAGACCAGAACAAAGTCCACGTTACTGCAGACCAGTAGTGAAGTGATGGGATGCAGATGATGGTTTCAGCCTTGAAACTCGCTTCTTCCGGTTACAACTGTGAAGCCATATTTATGTTCATAATATTTTTGAGAGTCATACTGATCTACTGATTAGTGACCACAAATCTATATTTTTTAACATATCTATAAATGCTGACCCTCCATGTCCCAAAAGAACTCTGTCTTTCCGCATCATTACACAGAGTACAGTTGAGCAGTTTGCGGCACAATTCTGCAGCTATACTATTTCTGATTTTAATTCGGATTTTAATGATGCTGAGATCTTACTGCAGTCTTTAATGAAATTACCCGACTGGATAAACTGGCACCAGTAAAGACTAGGACCAGGGCTATCTGTAATACCTTACCGTGGATGACTGGTGGTGTCCATTGTCTGAGACGGGAGTGTTGCAGGACAGAACATCTATTGAAAGTCACTGGAGTGGAAGTACATCGCATTTACCTCAAAGACCTCCGCCACTCTCTAAATGCACGAATACAAGAAGCTCGGACTGCCTACTTCACAAACTTAATCACTACCTCAAAAAGAAACCCCAAAATTCTATTAGACACGATAAATAACATTGTCTCTCCGTCGACTTCTCCATCACTTTGTCTGTCCACTGTTGGACTACCGTCCATATGATTATGAATTCATGACATATGTGAGTGGGTGAACATTTCTCTTGGACCAGTAAACCTAAAGACCTAAACTTTCATGATCCCTGCCTCATGGTGAGTTTACGACACCTCCAGCGTGGTCTGGAGAACGGAAAGACCCCATGGACACCAGGATTTGCATATGTGACCCTCTTGGTGATAAGGCACCACACTTTGATTGGACAAGGACCCCAAGCTGCAGGAAGGGGTATCAACTTCCTGTATGCAGCTATAAAAGAGGAGACCCCCCTCTCTCCGGTCTCTTCTCTCTTTTTTCTGCTTCCTCCTTCTCACCCACAGGTCTCTGCTGTAGCCAAGGGCCGGCTTTCTCCTTCGTGAACGAAGGAGCGTCCGTTTTGCAGCGCTGCACGAGCGACCCACGCAGTTCCGAGCCCAGAAAGCCGAACTAGGGACCCTGCATTGACTCGACGTGAACGCGACGCCGATCCGAAGTTGAAGGAAGCCAAGTGCTGTGCCCAGCTGCTGTCCCCTCATCCAGCTGCCTTTCCCCTCATCCGCAGCAAGGACACAGGAGGGAGTGATAGCCGCTTTATCAGGATCGCCTGCTGAGCGTAAACACCCAGCTGTTCCCCAGGGAACGCTGACCGACCACCCCTTTTTTCTTCAACTGCAAAGGTTCACGTAAGAGGCTGTTTTTGATGTCTGGGCAGAGAAAAACTTAGTAATACACTTTAAAAGTTAGTTTACGCTGTGAGCTGGACTGCTGATCCCGTCATAGTTGTGTTTATTAACTTAAGTGTTTTGTTTATCTTCTTATTTGTCTACGGCTGCATCCACATTGCTGGATCGTTATGACATGCTTCTCGACAACCGAAAACAAGGCCCTTCTAGATTTCCCGGTTGAATGACCAGAGCGCACGTGTGAAGTTTAGTTTCACATTGGGGCATTTCTGTGTGGGAAAGATCAGAAGGTCTTGGGTTTCTGGTAGTGAGAAATTATTTAAGAGTGTCCATTATTGTACTTTTCTTCGGTATCTCCCTCTCTTCCTCTCGTACTAACCCCCCCCCCACACGCACACACACACACACAGACGCTCCCCTCGGTCATAAATTCCCGAGCCAGTCTGAGATCCCACACACACACACACACACACACACACACACACACACACACACATACACACACGCACGCACGCAGACACGCACGCAGACACGCACGCAGACACACACACACACACTCACACACACACACACACACACACACACCCACACACACACACGCACACACACACACACACACACACACACACACACACACTAGTCACACCCCACACAGATGACTGGAACTTTTGCATTGTATAATTTCTGTCCCTGTTTACGTAGTGTGCCATCAGGATTTATTGGGGTGTTCCGTTTACCATCTTTTGACACCTATATGTAAATAAATTCTGATTGATTTATTCTTAATGAGTGGTTGTGTTATTTCATGCAAGATTTGGTCACAAGTTGATTTGTTTAAGCAGAGCCCAGTGTTCGGATATCACGCCTTCATTGTTATTCTGTAAGATTTGCTGTTCTGCAGGATAATTCCAAAATCATATGAGACTGATTTTCTGCTGTTTTAGTTATCGAATTTCTCCGGATTTAAGGCCATCGGAGTGGTGCCCCGACGAGAATTATTATCATATTGGTCATTCAATTTGATAAATAGTCCACTTTATTAATTATTAATAATTCTTTAATAGAATTATCATTAGCCTTGATAACTGGACAGCCAAGCTACCCGAGACGCACAACATAAATGGTCCGCCCGTGTGGGGCTCTAATAACGACATTGTGACTGAGTTTGTATGAAATAACAGAACATTAATTTTGATCGGGAAAGAAAATATTTTTATTTTTCTTCCCCTCTCATTATCTGATTCCTACGGTTATTTTAAAACCTGTTAATGGCAACCTCGCTTCACAACGGTTGGTTGTTTTGTTAAGTTCTTTAAGTTTATTAACTTGAACTTTTATTTTTATCACTACTTTATTAATCTGTTTGATTAATTTTCCTCTGCAACCTTACTTCACTGAAGCTAAGGCTACTGCTTCACTGAAGTTAATGGTTGGTTTTGCTTCAAGTTCTTTAAATTCTATTAATAGAACTTTGTCGGGATTACCCCATGTGAGTTATAATTCTTTCGGATTAATTTCTATCGTGTTTGTTAAATTGAATCTTTAATTTGGGTGGCATTTCAATTTTAATCCACCTTATTGATTCTCTTTTGTTTTTTTTTGTGCTTCCAAGGTTATCTCAATTCTGTTTATGATAACCAAGAACCCAACTGCCTTCAGGCACAGATCAGAGTTGGCTCAGTCTCTCATGCTTCATTTATTGTCTCATTCCTCCTAATCTGGGTGATAACGTGAATCTACTTCATTACTGAGTGTTAATCTCTTGGCAGAGTCGCAAGCGAAACACTGGTGTCCGGTTCGTGAACTGCGTGTGGTGTACAGGGCAGGAAACTCATCGCATTTGGACGCAGAGCCAGCAGAGGTGACCAGAGGTTGACTAAGAAGGACCATCAGGCACGTTCCGTTTGAATAGGAAGCTTTTCGCCAGGTACCCTTCAGTCCCGGGTCCCCTGGCCAGACGCGCGATGACTAGCCCAGGTAACCATGAAAGGGGGGCCGAGGCTTCCCCCAGCGTCACTTTTACCGACACTCAAGAAGTAATTGCACGTATTATGGAAATACCCAGAGATGAGCTGAGCATAATAAATAACTATGACCTCCAGACCTCCGAAGGAAGGATAGCAGAGCTCACTAGCTTCGCCAAGAAACCGTATAAAAAATCCTGTGTAGCCAACGTTCCGGGTAAACTGGCGTTGCTATGGCAACGTAAGGCAGAACTCCATGCTGGGGAAAACAAACACAGGTGGCGACAAAAATACGAGGGGGAAGTGTTGGCGCACTGCGATGCGCAGGAAGAGATTGAACGCTTGAAAAGCCTGTTAAGAGAGGCTCAAGCACGAACCCGAGAAACTAGTCGATGCGCCTCAGAGGAGGTGAATAACGTCCATAATTATGAACGTAACGCTGGTGATAGGACACAGGAGTTGATCTCTTTAATTAAGAATTCTTCCAGAGAAGCATTCTTCTCCGATGTGCTTAGTTGCAAAACCCAGCTCCAGTCACATAAGTTCAGCCACGTGGAGGAACGCCATGAAAAGTCATGGCTGCTCCGTGAGCACGCACTTTGCCTCCGGGAGAAGGCAGTAAGCCTCTATGAGCAGTCGCTTAGTCTCCGCCAGCAGTCGCTGGACTTTCGTCAGCAGTCACTGGACTCCTGTAACGGGTCCACTCGAAGCTCCGAGAAAATGGAGCCACGATGGGTTGAAAACAAGCATGCGAACCGCGAGCCACGGCTCGAATCAGAAATTAAAGTAGATCAACTCTCCAGTGTCCCGATCATTAACAATGTGCAGCAGTGTGATGAAAGGCGTGACCAATCTCACACTGACCCACGGCCAGCAGGGGGCCGGAGAAAGGATCCAGCAGTTAACCTGCTTATCCTGTCTGAGCCCAGGGGGACAGCCAGTAGCCCAAACGCTACTGACACCGTTCCAGACCTTATCACCTGGGATGAAATGAAAGTGCAGCCACCGAGGTGCAAAATGAGGAAAGGGGGGTCAGACTTAAAGCGTGCCCCCCCGTTCACCCTCAGGCCCACCGCTCCGCGTGTTCAAGATGGGGTGCTGAGTCCGAAATGCGGCCAGCCTCATAATCTGAAGGCCGTGATTCCAAATTTCCGGGAACCTTTCCCTGAGGGACAAAAAGTTGTGTCAGGTGGTTTAAACCCCCACTCCGACCTACCTGTTCCACACCAGACAAGAACTAAGTATTCTTCTCGGCACAGGGACCAGGTGTATCAGGAATGTTCTGGTGGACCAGACGACCCTGGCCCGCCACATAGACAAGGCCTGCGTCTCCGTGACCTTGAGTCCCTGGCCAGTGACATAGAACACTTTGACCCGGATGATTCAGGGTCAAATATTGAGAATTATCTCGATGAGGTTCAGGATTGCCTCCGAGATTTACCTCATGCATCCTCTAGCGAGAAGGTAAAGCTTCTTTGGAAAACCACAGCCAGGAGCGTTCGTGTTTTCATAAGATCCCTTCCAGCTAAAACCAGAGACTGCTATGAAGCACTCCGTCAGGCTTTGCTAGAAGAGTACTTTTCTGAAACCGACTGGGCTTCAGCTACTCTGGCTGCTTCTTCAATTAAGCACCAGGAGTCAGAAACCCCCAAAGATTATTACTGGCGTCTGAGAGCTGCGTTTTTCCAGGGACGCAACACTCCCGGTTTGGAGAATGATCGTCATTTTAAGTCTCTATTCCTACATAACCTCCATGAAAGCGTGCGATGTAAGGTAACTCTTTACTGCAGCGGGAGGCGAGATCTCAAAATGCGAGAAATCCGCGGGTACGCTGAGCTGGCGTGGGAAACACAGAGACGTCCCACCGTAGATTCTGAGAACGGTGCACAGAGTGACCGAGAGGTGCTCCACCCCGGTGCTGACGCCCGAGGGGTACAGCCAAGGGTACAGCCCAAGAGACGCCGCAGACGTCGTAGATCAGCAGGCCGGGGGGGTGCCATATATACCCTGTTGGCCAGAGCACTGAACGAGCTGCATGACTCGTCTGCAGCTGACTGACAACTTCTGACCCAGAAGTGCAAATCCCCCCCACCCCTGAAAAAGGGGGGGGCAGGGATCTTGGAGTGTTAGGGAAGTAAAACCCAGACCTACACTCACAATTTTATTTCATTTGTTCTGTTTTTGTTTTTCCGGGTCTAACAATTAATCGCAGAATGATTAAATTGTTAGGGAACAATACTTTCTTCTTCCGTTACCCGAGGTCGGTTCTGTTACAGGACGGACCCCCTCCGATCCGTTTCCTTCCTCAGCACCGCTCTGCCAAGGGATTAACACGTAGTGAACACCCGCTGGGTCCGGTCTGCTTTTGGCAGTTACGTATCGAGGGTCCGTAACCTAACTAACCTCCCTTCTTTTTATCTTTATCTACCTCATTCTACTAGTAATGACACTGAACTGCATAATCGAATCCCTTATCGTTCCTATATGTTTTATGTTTTATGTTTTATGTTTATTGTTATGTTTTATACCCTAGTCTCATATAGCATAGCGTATTTCCGTCTGCCCAGACGTGCCTCACCTCTGCCCAGACAAAGCCTCCAGCGCTATGCTAACCTCTGAACTTTTAAGTACTGTGCCCCTCTGCCAACCAGGACTGCATCACATGGACTGTTGCACCGTTGGTAGATTTGACAACCAGACCCTGCATTCCCGCCGTCAAATCTAAGGGGGGATGTTGGACTACCGTCCATATGATTATGAATTCATGACATATGTGAGTGGGTGAACATTTCTCTTGGACCAGTAAACCTAAAGACCTAAACTTTCATGATCCCTGCCTCATGGTGAGTTTACGACACCTCCAGCGTGGTCTGGAGAACGGAAAGACCCCATGGACACCAGGATTTGCATATGTGACCCTCTTGGTGATAAGGCACCACACTTTGATTGGACAAGGACCCCAAGCTGCAGGAAGGGGTATCAACTTCCTGTATGCAGCTATAAAAGAGGAGACCCCCCTCTCTCCGGTCTCTTCTCTCTTTTTTCTGCTTCCTCCTTCTCACCCACAGGTCTCTGCTGTAGCCAAGGGCCGGCTTTCTCCTTCGTGAACGAAGGAGCATCCGTTTTGCAGCGCTGCACGAGCGACCCACGCAGTTCCAAGCCCAGAAAGCCGAACTAGGGACCCTGCATTGACTCGACGTGAACGCGACGCCGATCCGAAGTTGAAGGAAGCCAAGTGCTGTGCCCAGCTGCTGTCCCCTCATCCAGCTGCCTTTCCCCTCATCCGCAGCAAGGACACAGGAGGGAGTGATAGCCGCTTTATCAGGATCGCCTGCTGAGCGTAAACACCCAGCTGTTCCCCAGGGAACGCTGACCGACCACCCCTTTTTTCTTCAACTGCAAAGGTTCACGTAAGAGGCTGTTTTTGATGTCTGGGCAGAGAAAAACTTAGTAATACACTTTAAAAGTTAGTTTACGCTGTGAGCTGGACTGCTGATCCCGTCATAGTTGTGTTTATTAACTTAAGTGTTTTGTTTATCTTCTTATTTGTCTACGGCTGCATCCACATTGCTGGATCGTTATGACATGCTTCTCGACAACCGAAAACAAGGCCCTTCTAGATTTCCCGGTTGAATGACCAGAGCGCACGTGTGAAGTTTAGTTTCACATTGGGGCATTTCTGTGTGGGAAAGATCAGAAGGTCTTGGGTTTCTGGTAGTGAGAAATTATTTAAGAGTGTCCATTATTGTACTTTTCTTCGGTATCTCTCTCTCTTCCTCTCGTACTAACCCCCCCCACACGCACACACACACACACAGACGCTCCCCTCGGTCATAAATTCCCGAGCCAGTCTGAGATCCCACACACACACACACACACACACACACACACACACACACACACATACACACACGCACGCACGCAGACACGCACGCAGACACGCACGCAGACACACACACACACACACTCACACACACACACACACACACACACACCCACACACACACACGCACACACACACACACACACACACACACACACACTAGTCACACCCCACACAGATGACTGGAACTTTTGCATTGTATAATTTCTGTCCCTGTTTACGTAGTGTGCCATCAGGATTTATTAGGGTGTTCCGTTTACCATCTTTTGACACCTATATGTAAATAAATTCTGATTGATTTATTCTTAATGAGTGGTTGTGTTATTTCATGCAAGATTTGGTCACAAGTTGATTTGTTTAAGCAGAGCCCAGTGTTCGGATATCACGCCTTCATTGTTATTCTGTAAGATTTGCTGTTCTGCAGGATAATTCCAAAATCATATGAGACTGATTTTCTGCTGTTTTAGTTATCGAATTTCTCCGGATTTAAGGCCATCGGAGTGGTGCCCCGACGAGAATTATTATCATATTGGTCATTCAATTTGATAAATAGTCCACTTTATTAATTATTAATAATTCTTTAATAGAATTATCATTAGCCTTGATAACTGGACAGCCAAGCTACCCGAGACGCACAACACCACGGACGATTGTACCAGATTTCTAGCATTCTTTGTTGAGTCAACTCAGTCAAAAGCGTTACCGTGGTGACACTAGATGCCAAAAAGCGCGACCCCCTTCATCTGATTGGTCCATATTTGATAGTTCCTACTTTCTGCCATAACTTTTGAATGGTTTGACATAAAGACTCGGGGATGGTGTCACCGGACTCGGTTTTGAGTCTGTGGCAGGGTGGAGGAGCAGCCACTCAGCTCCACCCTGCATGCCTCATAAAGAGCACCTGCACACCAGCAAGAGGTTTGATGGGAGAGGTCTCTGCTGAAGGTTCTGCTGGTGCACGTGTGTCTGGGTGGAAGAATAAAAGAGTTCGTGCACTAAACCCTGTGTCCTCTGTCCTGTCGGATGACCCCTGTAGCACTAGCGTTGCTATAGAACCCTTGAAAATAATTGTTGCAAATTAGCCCCGCCCCTTCTTCTGATTGGTCGACATTTGATGGTCCCTACTTTCTGCCATAACTTTTGAACAGGTTGTGATAAAGACATGTGGGTGGTGTCATCGGACTCGGTATTGAGTCCTTGACCATAATTGGTGAAAATTGCACACGCGAGGGCCCGTTCATGGCTGCTGGCAGCTTTAATTATTATTATTACTATATAGAAAATACCACAGTTTTTCATGCCGATCTTGTCATTTTATTTAGTTTTTATCAGCTACAATTTTAGATTGGGCCATGAAAATATTGTCAGACATTAAACCGGTCTGCGGTACAGAAAAGGTTGGGGACCCCTGCTCTAAATTGTTTTTATTTTGTGAAACACTTTGTGACAGATGTCTGTGAAAGGTGCTATATAAATAAACTTTACTTACTTACTTACTTACTTACTTACTTACTTACTTACTTACTTACATGCTTTTATAGCTACACTTCTGGATTGTTGAAATTCCTGAATGCTGGTTTGGATCAGTTAATCCTTCAGTTTCCGTAAATCCAGAACTCTGCAGCTCAAACAAAGTAAACAGGCGTTCAGTGACATGAACAACATTAACAACTGCATATTTGTCCTCCAGCTCCAGTCCAGCACATCAACATTGAAAAGGTACAAAATGAAATCACCTGCAGCTCAGAGGGGATCTATCCTGAACCTGGACTCACCTGGACCACCAATCCTCCAGCAGCTCTCTGATACTTTCAGACGGAGACACTGACCTGGACTACATCTGCACCGTCAGCACTCCAGCAAACAGCAGGATATCCACTTTACTTCAACCAGGTAAAACATTACATTTAAATGTTTATGTGGTGGCTCTCAGTGCCACAAAGACCTTATGTCACCTTATGTTCATGTTGTCTACGAAAGCTTTTGTCCTTTACAACTGATGTTCAGTTTTCTTTTCAGTTTGAGGTGTTTTGGGTTTCCATCATTCCATGTCATGTTTACTGTGATTTCAGCTGTTATAAGTGGATCATCAGACACCGAAACATTCATCTCCTGCCCAACCGCCAATTATCCAATAAGGTACCGGTATCTAACCTGGACATTTAACCACAAAGAGTTCATCCTGACACAGAGCGGAGATGAAGGCCGGTACATAACAGAGAGGTGGAAGCAGCACGTGATGAATGTATCAAGGACAGGAAGTCTCACTCTGAAGGATTTATCTTCAGACCAGACAGGAACATACAAATGTGAACTCAGTGATGAAGAGGAAACGTATGTGAAATACACCTTTCTTCACGTACACGTACCAAAAGGTAAGACGGTTAAAAGTCTGTGGTCACACAGTGTTAGAGCCAGAATGAAAATAAGTTTAGTTTAGTTTTGGTCATGTGTAATGTTTAATTTGAATATTTAAAAGGAAAGAGTGCTGCCTATTTGGTTATGTTCATGTCAAAAGTTGAACTGATTGTATGAACATCTGCATGACATCAATCTGCGGCAGCAGTAAGTTGTTGGTGACGTAGATCGTCAGAGCAACATTCTTTGACCGTGACGTCACACAACTGCTTCCTTCTCCTGCTATAGATGGAGACTTTTAATGTTGCTAAATTATTCTGAATTACTTATTTCAGTAAATAGTTGAAACCTTCAAAGAACTCTCGTGTCACTGACTTTAGCTCAAGAACTGGTCATAAAACAATAAAACAGATTTAAGAAACTGCACCTACAAACAGTAACAGAGAGTTGTAAAAGTTCATGTGTGCTGTGATCTGTTGAGACTCAGGTTCAAATCACTGACATCAAAAACACAAAAACTGTCATTTTAATTCTTGTTGTGTTTTTCTGTTGCAGACTGGACTGGAGTTATTGTAGGAGTGGTGGTGGGTGTCCTGCTGGTGATCTTGGTTTCTGGAGTCGTTGGTTACAAGCTACACAAATACAGGAAAAGGGTGCAGGAACGCAGGAAAAGGAGGAAAGAAAGGGAGAGGAGGAAAAAAATAGAAGAAGGTAAATATATTGTTTCTTGATTTGTGTGTGTAAATACGAAGGATGCAGGATGTTGAATATTTGCTGATATCTGATATGTTGGTACTTTAAATGAAGTTTCCAGATTGTCGACACCAGTACTGATATATGCAGCTAAACTTCTGCTGTGATATTTGATACTGACATTAAAACTGACGTAGTAGAATTGAAATGCTCTTACCATGTCAGCTGTATTTATTTTTAATCTTAAAGAGCACAAATAGTACTAATAGTTCATTCCAAGTTAATGGGCTTCCTCTCATTCACACAGTCTTGCAGTAACCTATTGAAAGTGATAATTTCAAAAACCTGGAGTCCATCTATGTTATTACAGATGATAACTTGCAGGTAACGCCACGTCTGGAAACACCAACTGGGAATTGTGTTGTGAGGCTCAATGTAGTTCACAGATCTGTAAAACCCAACATCTATAACAGCTGTAAAATACTGGTTGTCCAGAGCAATAAGTTCCAGATGTTTGTTAGTAATGCCGTTAGGTTGGTCACGCTCGTACTTTCTTGCCTTTGTTAAAGGAGCGATGTGTAATGTGAAGACAGAATTAAATTCATACTCCAATAAAACGGGGGCAGTAAAGCTGCACCAAGTGAGTTGATCTACCCTCATGAAAGAAATGAGGGAACGCACGGTCCCTCCTCATCACTTCTGTTGTCAACTCAACGCCAGATGTAACCTGAATCAAACTCAAAATCTGAGAATAAAAGCACAGAATCTGTAACTAAGAAATAATCCATTAGTTTATCTTTTATCTCTGACAAGGATACAATAATTTTTATCAGTTAAACTCTTATTTTCTCACCATCATTTCTAAAACCATCTCTGTGTCTGAACCGTCTTCCTCAGTTGCTGTTTTTGTTTCTGTGGTTGCAATTCTGAAACAAGTCAAATTCGTCCCTGTTAATCTACTGCGAGAACACGGGACATCATCAAGATCAATACATTTGGCATTGACTTAATCATACTGTACATATGGATTTCTGCATGTGTGAATATACAGTATATATATCAGTATATATATGAAATGTCTACTTCATGTTCAGTGTTCAGTGTTTTAACCCTGATTTTGACTGAAGATTAAAGATTGAAGACACGTCACAAAAGTCATATTATTATTAATTTTCAGGTCAGTTTCATGAGTGTTTTTGTTTTTATTGTTATTGTTGATCTATTTTTCAGAGACGGTTCTGGTTCAGTTGGGCATGGAGGAGCACGACTTAAGAGAAGGGGTTCGACAGAGACTCTTCTATGAAGCTATGAAGGACCGCAGAGAAGTTCAGTGAGTCCAAATGTGATCAACAACACAGCCAGTTAGTGCAGATTAACAGTTTAGTTCCTTAAATATTGTTTTTGTCATCAAAATGAGAACTTTTGTATTTGGTTTGTTTATTCTGGGTCACCTCAAGTCAATATATATATATATATATATATATATATATATATATATATATATATATATATATATATATATATATATATATATATATATATATATATATATACTTAACCCACAAAACAAAACCACAAGCACAAAAACCAAATGGGTTTGCTACAAACACAATGGAAAAAATTCCTTGATTTCTGATTGATTAATACTCTAATTATAATGGATGTTGATCGATTAACAAAGTTCAGATAAAAACATGCATTATTTGCAACATGCATGACACAATATACAGTATGCATGCAACAGATGTATCCAAGCCACAAATGTTTACCTTATGTTTCCGAGTTTACACTTCAGCCCAAAAGCTTTCAATTTCCGTTTCGTCCTGGAGAGAAACACAAATGCTCTGAAAATTATCAGAGCATTTGCATGATTGAAGTCATGCATCCTCTGGCCCATGCTATGGGAGGAGCTGGGGAAAGCTATTCATGTAGACATCCTCCTTCTCAAAGGAGCAACTGCATCTAAAGCTGAGTGCAGCAAATCAGCAGTGTTAGTAGCAAGGAAATCAACATCTGCTGAGGTAGAACCCAGGTCACTGGCGATGAGCAATGGCTTCCCTAAATATAGCAATAGCTTCATCGGACAAACATTTGAAAAATAATACCTCCTATTTTGCGCTTCAACATCGACAATATTAAATTCAAAGGTTATTAAATAGTGGTCGGATAAGAGGGACTTTACAGGCAACACCAACAGATTATCGGGTTCAACACCACAGTTCCTTTAGTACACTTGCAGCCCTCTAACATCTGCACTGCACTTTACAAATATTTCATTCTTCATCTGAATATTCCTGGATACCGGCATGTGAAAAAGTTGTTCCCCTCTTCAATCTTGTATTTACACAAAATGTAATAACATTATCTAATATTATTGGATAAATCAAACCTCAAATGAACAAGAAAATATAATTTATTTCATCTGGGTATTATTGATTAAAGATCAATAATCATCAGTCATTGATGAACTGATCTTCAGCAGGTGAACTGTAGTATAATTGCAGATGTTTTGGTCGTTTGCTGGTCTGGAGCAATCAGGTGTGTGTTAACTTAATGCCAAGAAGATAAGAAATCAGCAATAGTAATCGAGAAGCCATTATGGTTGAACATAAATCTGGAGAGAGTTAAAAAATCCTTTTCAAATTAATGTAATTAGAATTTAATGGAATATAGTGTGAAAAATTATTTAGGGAGACCTGAAAACAAAATACAAAAAGCAACAACAAAAAGGAGTCAATAAAACTGTAAATACATTTTAAAAGATCCTTTAGCTGAATACTTCAGGAAAGTTCAGCTCCACACTTGTTCATTTTCATTCAAGATGTTCATAGTGAAAAATATTGAAAGGTAAAGATTGTTTTTCCTAAATCCGATGTTTTAGTGTGACTGGGGGATCAGATGACTGACAGGCCATATACATTAATGAAGCCAGAATGTAACGCCATGTTCCCTCCTTCATCTGCAGATTCAAAGTGTGCAGACGTCCTCAGATGAGACATCTGTTTGTTTTGTCATCAGATATGTTCACTCTGAGTTTATAACAGATTTTATTAGAACTTAAATCATATTTTCTCTCATCACAGATTCGTTGATTGTGAACTCTCAGAGACTCACTATGAAGTTATTGCGTCCGCTCTGAAGTCCGACCCCTCTAATCTAACAGAACTGGACCTGAGTCAGAGCCACCTGGAGGATTCAGGAGTGAAGCTTCTGTCTGATGGACTAGAGAGTCCAAACTGTAGACTGGAGACTCTGAGGTCAGTTCATGGAGATGTTTCTACTTAAACTTAAACTTTATTTATTTATATAGCACCATATCATACATTTAAGAATTGCAACACACGGTGCTTTACATGCAGAATAAAATGACAATCAGAAAACACAATTTAAAACATCCCATACGACCCCAAACCCCACCCCCCACGCATACACACACACACTCACTCACGTTCATACACATGTGCACACACACACACACACACACACACACACACACACACACACACACACACACACACACACACACACACACACACACACACACACACACACACACACACACACACACACACACACACAGTAAGTGGACTGGTGACATGGCTTAGCACTAACGATCCAGGTGAGGAAAACACTACCTATGGGTGGCCGTCCACACCGAGAGGCATCACCGACCACGACCACAAGGAGCATCGCCACAGAGACCCCCCCCAACCCGGACAGACTGGGGCAGACCCCACACAGAAGGTGGAGCCCACCCCCAGCCACCCAGGCCTGAGGGACGCCCATGACGACACCCCCATGGGCGGAGCAGGCACACCTCCCAGTGTGGACGACCCCCCTGAGGAAACACTGGAGCTAAAAACTAAAAGATAAAAAGAAAGTAAAAAATGCCTAAAAGTATAAAATGTTTAGAGAAATCTATACAAAACTTAAGATGAATAATAAATAACATAAAATAAAATGAAAGTCGTTAAAAATGGATTAAAGGTTTAAAGATAATAAAAGAGCTAAATAAATAAACATAATAAATAGCTGAAAAGACTAGGTAAATGAGATCAGATAAAAGCCAAACTAAAAAGGTGTATCTTGAGCCTCCTTTTAAAAATATCAACTGTGGCAGAGTGGAGGAGCTGCAGCCACTCAGACTGACGGGGCACAGGTGTGGCCCGTCAACCTCATCACCCTGCCAACCTTGATAAAGAGGACTGAGGAGTCAGACTGAGGCGGCTGCTGCTGGCATGAGGATCTGAAGCACGTGTGTCCTGTGTTGGTGTCTGGTGATTGCTAATAAAAAAGGGTTCTGCACTGAACTCCGTGTCCTCTCCATCCTGTCGGTCGGGCCCCCGTAGCACTAGCCTTGCTACATCAACGTTCTCTGCGGCCCTGAGGTTCTCTGGCAGGCTGTTCCATAGATAAGGGCCATAATGGCTGAATGAAGCCTCACCGTGCGTTTTGGTCCCGGTTCGGGGAATGGTTAAAAGGCCGGCACCAGAGGACCTCAGGGTCCGTGAGGGTTGATACGGTAAAAGCAGGTCAGATAAATAAGATGGCCCAAGACCGTTAAGACACTTAAAAACCAGTAAAAGAACCTTAAAATCAATCCTGAAGCGGACGGGGAGCCAATGCAGCGATTTTAACACATGTGTAATGTGCTCCCGCCCTCTGGTCCTCGTCAGCACGCGAGCGGCTGAATTCTGTAATAATTGTAGGTTCTTAATACTCTTTTTAGTTACATTACAATAATCTAAACGACTAGAGATAAAAGCATGCATCAGCACCTCCGTGCTGGCCTGAGAGAGAAACGGGCGGACTCTGGCTATATTCTTAAGATGGTAAAAACCTATCTTCGTAATATTCTTTATGTGTGGAATAAAAGTGAGCTCAGAGTCAAAAATAACACCCAGGTTCTTTACACATTGCGAAGGTTTAAAATCTTGTAGTTTTGGTAAAAGTTTCTCTCTCTGGCCTTCAGGACCAATAACTAAAACCTCTGTTTTGTCCTGGTTGAGCTGTAGGAAATTATCTGCCATCCATGACTTAATATCTAAAATACAGTTAAAAAGGGCGTCAAGTGGCCCTGTGTCATCAGGAGACACGGCGATGTACAGCTGTGTGTCGTCAGCGTAGCTGTGGAAGCTGATGCCGTGTCTCCTGATGACGTCCCCCAAGGGAAGCATGTAAAGGTTAAAAAGGAGCGGACCTAAAATTGACCCTTGGGGGACCCCACACTTTATTTCATGCATTCTGGAGGAACATGTATCCAAACTTACAAAGAAAGATCGATCTGTGAGATAGGAGCGGAAACAGTTAAAAACAGTACCAGAGAGGCCCACCAGGTGCTTCAGTCTGTTTAATAAAATGTGATGGTCTACTGTATCGAAGGCGGCACTAAGGTCCAGTAGAACCAAGGCTGCGTCCCAATACTCCCCCTCGCCCTCGTTTTCTTCACTACCCCTAACTTTTGCGCGTTCCCGTGAAGGTAGTGGTGTCCCAATTCCTCTTTTCACCTAGGGGGAGGGGGCATAACGAGGGCTAGGGGCTGAGAATAGCCCCTTCAAATCGAGGGATTTCAGATGCTGACTTGGCGAGCGAGGGGGTATGAACATTTCCCAGAATGCTTTTGCCGTAGGCTCTGCGTCGATTTGACTCGCCGACCGAAGGCAAACAGGCAGACTCGTCTCAGAGAAATAGAGAGAAATAATCCTGTGACTCATCAGATTTGTTTTGGATGTTTCTGATATAATAGTCTTCAGAAACCACAAAGTAATCCAGCTGTTATCTGGGTAATTTACACACTTTCAGATAAAGTTGTAGAAGATCACGCCAGAATTAAGGGATTTATGGTTCCGCGTTACACCAACACAGAGCCTACGGCGTAGGTTACGTACCCTACGCCGTAAGGTCTGCGTCGATGTACGCAGCGACGCGCGCCGTACGCCGTATCCTACGCCGTAGGCTCTGCGTCGATTTAACGCGGACCTAAACTCCGGATCCGGCAGACAGAAATCTCTAAATTTCGGAGCAAATTTCTTAACAGGCGTAGCTACAACTGTTAGATTTCATCTATTAATCCAACATCTTCCTAAATGATTTATTTCAGCCAGCGTAATTCTCAACAGAGCTGCGTCCCGGGAGAGAGTTTCTCTCCCGGGGCGACGCAGCAGCTTGACCCGGCGGACACGTCTCTTCTCGGGCTGTGAGCTGCTGCTGCTCCCCGGGGGCGGCGGCTCTTCTCATCTCCGAAAACATCGGGTCAAATTTCTTAACAGGCGTTATTTGGATAAACTGAGCGCCGGTTGCGGATCTTAAGGTTACCTTTATGCCTGAAAAAATATTAAAACTTAATAAAGTGCCATATTAACAGCGCTACAGCTGAAATTAAAACAGCTTTTGGCTCTCAGCTTCCTGATCAGGTTAGGGATGAAAACGAGGGGGAGTAGGAGAAATGGGACAGGCACCTGGGCCAAGTGCCCTAGATCTCAAGTGCCCTAAAATCTCCCCCTTCTTTTTTAGGGGTTAGGGAAGAAAAGAAGGGCGAGTGGAGAAAAGAAGGGCGAGTGAAGAAAAGTAGGGGGAGTATTGAGATTGGGCCCAAGACTGTCAGTTTGCGGTTATCTAAATTGCACCTGATGTCATTTAAAATCTTTAAAAGGGCTGTCTCGGTACTGTGGTTTCTCCTAAAGCCAGACTGAAATTTCTCTAAAATATTGTTTCTTATTAAAAAATAATGTACTTGGTTGAAAACCAGCTTTTCTAAAATCTTACTTAAAAAGGGTAAGTTGGATACAGGACTGTAGTTATTAAAAATGCTGTGATCAAAATTGCTCTTCTTCAGAAGGGGCTTCACCACTGCCATTTTAAAGGCAGCAGGGAAGACACCCGTCTGAAGAAAGTAATTTACTATATTTAAAATCTGTTCCTCAAAGAATTCATAAAATGTCTTTAAAAGTGATGTGGGAATAGGGTCTAAAAGGCAGGTTGTTGGGTTTACCTGGGAGAAAACTCGACCAAGGGTCCTCGCATCAACCAGCATCCAAAGTGGTCTGCAAAATCCTCACAAAGATTGTCTGTTGGTGGTTCTGAGGATTTCTTTAAAAAAAATACATTGGTTAAAAGATCGAAGGTGGAGAAAATAAATTTAGGATTGTTTTTATTGTCTGTAATGAGTTTTGAGAAATGAGCAATTCTTGCCTGTTTGACGGTTTTATTTTAGGATTTGAGTTGTTCACGAAATATTTGATAATGTATTGTAAGTTTACTTTTTCTCCACCTTCTCTCAGCACTCCTGCATTTTCTTTTTGATTTTTTGACTTCCTCAGTTCTCCATGGGGGTGTAGGCTTAGTTTTTATGTTTTTTGTTAAAAGCGGAGCAACTGAGTGCAGAGTGGATTCCAGTTTCCTGTTAAAATTATCAACAATAAAATCACATGATGCAGGTAAAACATCAGCAGGAGTGCTCTGTAAAATCTCAATAAAATTTGCAGCCACTTCAGAAGTTAGGTAGTGTTTCCTCACCGTTCTCATCGAGGCTTCCTGATGATTAAGACTGATTAAGATTAAAACACGCAGTAATGGTCATACACAGCCAGGTCGACAACAGAGGACACACCGGTGGACAGGCCATAGGTTATGACCAGGTCCAGGGTGTGTCCTCTGTTGTGAGTCGGCTGTGTGACACGTTGGGTAAAATCCATGCAGTTTAAAAGGTTTAAAAATTCTCTCGACAGTGGGTCGGAGGTATTGTCAATGTGTAGATTAAAATCACCAGTTATTAAATTTCTGTTGTAAGTGGTATGTATGATTGATAAAAGCTCAGAAAATTCACTGATAAAAACAGTGGAGTGATGGGGTGGTCTATAAACAGTTAAACAAAGAATAGGAGGACTGCTAAAAACAAAGGCAAGGTGTTCAAATTAGTTGTTAAAAGAGACCTCCTTTGCAGCTAATGTGTTTTTAAAAATTGAAGCTGTGCCGCCTCCCTTTCTAACACCCCGTGTAGTAAATAAAAAATTTAAATTTGGTGGAGAAGCCTGGATGAGGGAAAATGCAGCGTCCGTGCCAAGCCATGTCTCTGTTAAAAGAATACCATCAAGTTTATGATTTACAATAAGATCGTATAAAATAAAGGTTTTGTTTAAAAGAGAGCGCACGTTCAACACAGCCAAGTTAATGTCTGTGCTGAATGCGCGCTCACGACCACAACGTACCGGGTTGATAAAAACAAGATTGTCTCTGTTAAAACCAGTGGGTCTGTGGATCTGACGGGGAAAACGGGTGGTGACCAGGGGATGAATCAGTTGAGGATCTGGTGTGTGGGTGACGCCAGATGTAGCTGGCTTTATGGAGAAATTATCTGGTGGGGGTGGCAGTGATGACTGTGACCTGCTGTGGGGGTAGCTGGAGAGGGGGGCAGTGCAGTGCTGTGAGCAGATTCATCCAGATTCATCCAGTTGTAATCCTCCAAAGATGTAACAAATTAATTTCAATCACAAACATTTAAGGAAATATTTTTTTAACATCTAAAGTTTCTCATATATTGTTTATTTTGTCAATGTTCTGACTGAAGATCTGAAGAATTCATTCAAAACCCCTCAGAAGAATCAGTTTATTTTATTCATTATGTTTTGTTAGTTTGTTAGTTTTTAATTTCTAACTCTTCTAAGGTTGTAAACAGGAAGAAAAGACAGTTTATATCTGAAGATGAATCAGCTCAAATGTGATTTTCTAACAGACTTTTCTGGGCTTCTGTGAGATCTTCCATCAGTAGTTTCAACAGCTGGATCAGCTGGATCAGCTGCCCCTCTCCCTTCCTGAAATTCCAGAGAACTTCATCCAGAGGTTGAAGCTGCTGTATGTGACCTTCTACATGTCAGCTTCATGACGGGTCACCTCCTCCCTGATCACACATATCTTTGATCCTTTCTGCTGTGTTTTCTTCCCCTGAGTTTCAGACAGGGAGATGATTGAAAACCAACACTTGGTGTCTTCAGTCATTAATCACCAACATGTTTGACCAGATGAAAACCTGCTTTAGTAAATCACTGACTCTGGATGGAAACGGCAGTGAGCTGCGTGTTGAGACGATACAATGAAATGTTGGTGTTTAAACTGTAAAACTGAACCAGAATATCCTGTCGATCTGGAGACATTTAACTGATGAACACATTGATCTGTCATTGATTATTAATCTGAAGCTTTTGACCAGAACTCAGTGTTGGATCAACGGCTCTGAACTGGTCTCTGCTGAGGGTTCATGTTCAACTGTTCAAGAGTCTGAAGAGGAAAAGCTGCTTAACAAAGGAAGTTTACAAGCACCATCATGACCTCCAGGCAGAGCCGGATTAACGCAAAGGCAAACTAGGCATGTGTTTTTTTTTGTCTGCACACATATTAATGGTTGATACCATGCCGGTAAAACCCTAAGGCATATATATATGTGCATTATTACTATATTTAGTGTGCATACATATATATACACATACGATACATATACACATACATACAGACATACATACTACAGCACACTTTGTCTTACTGCAAATTTTATTGGTCTTTGTAGATTTGACTTCTTATTTAACTATTCAATTTAATCAACACATTTAATTAAGATTTTCTGCAAAATGCAATAGCTTAAAACATTTATCTTATTTTACTCTGTTTACATAGCAATGCTGACACCTATTGGTGATTTAATGGCACTAATACCTTAACAATGATACTCGCAATCGATAAGATACGGATAATTTAATAGCATTTAATAGAGCGGTGTACTAACGTATAAATAATAAAAATCCAAAAAATAGTCTGATAGACTGTTTAATATACAACACATGACTTATTTTGGAATACAAAGAACCAACTTGACTATGACTATGATATGTAAAATGTGAATTAACTTTTATTAGTAACTTTGGTAAGTTTAAGATTTCAATTAATAAATAACATCGATGGAGGGGGGCCCAAAAATCACAGTCTGCCTAGTGTAGTCCATTTATTTAATCCGGCTCTGCCTCCAGGATTTCTGATTCTAGTTCAGCTTTTGTCAGTCCAGCTTCTGAAAGTCTGGCCGTGTTGAACTTGCTCCATAGTCCACTCCTCTGATCGGGGGTTCAGGTGTGTTTATCGTCTCAACTTCCTGCTGCTTCATCATCATTCAGTCACTTTTCATTTGGACACAAACCTGCTGTGATCCAAGTATCAGTCCGTTCTGGGTTAGTGTGAGGTTAATCAACTCTTTTGAATTAAGATTGTCATTATGAACAGAATTACGTAAGCTCAGAGAAGTTGACTGCTGCGTTTTTCACAAGTTTACAATTGTTAACAGAAGTTACAGGCAGGCCATTCCCTGATGGTATTTAGGTATTTATGGCTTTGTTAACAGCTGAGCAGTGTCTTTAGACACATCTGTGCAAAGCCTTACAGAGTTTCTTGTTTGTCCAGAAGGAGCTCATTTATTGACCCTTCATGTTGTTTCAAGACGTTAAGCTGGCTTAAAGGTTAGCTAGGTTTAGTTGGACCATCTGATAACACGAGACCCCCATGAAGTTTGGCCTGCTGACTTCTGGTTTGTAAATAACCCAGTGTTTTTAAAAACCATCTGTTCAAACCTCCAACAAGAGGTCCTATTTTAGTTGACCTCTTGACTCTTTGTGTTTTAAGGATGTCTGTTTGTTTCTTCATACTAAGCCTCGTTAACTGAAAAGACATGTGTGTGACCATCTGTTTTTGTCAATTGTCCATCCACTGTCTACCATTGGTTGTCTTAACATAGCCAACGCCTGTCAGTTTTTCAATAAATACCTCCTGCTAAGAAGGACCCAGCAAGCATTCCGTCGAAAGCCACAGAGAGAGAGCCGTGTTGCTCGACAGGGCTCCGACTTTGCTTCACTTCTGCGCAGAAGGCCTTTAAAAATCATTTCTGACAGTTTCCGGTGTCTTTTTCTAAAGTTATTAATATTGTGATGACTTTTTAACCTAACATTTTGGTGCCGAAAGACCGGGAATCTCTCGAGCTGCGACGATTGGGGTGGCGTAAGATTCAACAGGCGATCAAAATCTGTCGACAGCGTTCTGACTTCAGGGACGGGGCCAGATTGATCTGCGCTGTTCCAGAGTCCAGACGACGAGATTTCCCAGCCAGGGAAGGGCACTAGGAGACTGGTGAGAGACCTCTTTTGAGTGAAATTTCTGTGTATACTAACAAGAGGTTAGCGAAAACGGTGTTTGGCGGCGGGTCGGGGACCTGATTTTTATGAGGCATAGGGGCCTCTAAAAATACTGCCTAAAGAGCAGTGCGTAAGACCAACATCTAACTCGGTCGGGGACCGGCTTTTGAAGTCTGGGACTTTAAAAGTACAGGATAACGAGGAGAGGTTTCTTGGAAATGATTTTTAATGGTTGTGTTTTATGTTTGTCTAATGTTTGTCTAATGTTTGTCTGATGTTTATGTCTGTTCAATGTGGGGTTTCCAAAATTGAGGGGAAAAATTTAAATTGTTCACTAAAATATTAGGCTAAAACCAAACTGTTGAAAAAGGAAACTTGTGTTCTGAGAGAAACTTAAGAAAGAAAATAACTGACGAAAAATAGCAGAGGCGTGGTTAAGCTGAAATTTATGCTTAAAGAATCTCAAAAGATGCTTAATTGATGGGGAGACGTCCTCAAACTTAAGAAAATGGAGACAAATCTTGCAAAATAATAATATAGGGAACTTAAAAAGAAGTAAATGGACTAATTTAAGACTAGAAGAAGAAACAAGAAAATTGCGAACTTGTGAGGAGAGGATGGATTTTGGGAGAAGTGGGGGCTGCTGCAGGCTGCAGCATGAGTTTGTCTGTGTGTGTGTGAAAGCGTGCTCCAGCAGTGGGTGCAGCGCTTTACGAGCGGCTGCAAGGCTCTGTGTCTGAAGAAGAACTCTTTGTGTTTGTTGGGAAGAAGGGGGGTGTTCAGCTCCCCTTTTGGAAAAAACAGAAAAAATGGAGAAATATAGTTTGTTCTATCATTCTAAGCCCTGAATGAGGGCATAGAATCATAGAAGTTTTAAATTGGGTTAATTCACCATTTAATTTGCAGATTATTTTTGTAATACTGTATTTGACTCGGATTGTATGCAGGAGTAACAAACCCGTTGTACAATCTTTTTAGAAAAGAAGAACTCTGAGTGCATACTAGCCTATTCACATTGAAAATGTGTACATTTGTGATCAGTTTTGATACCATTTAGGTTGTGAGTTCATCTGAAATGCACCAATTGAGTTTGGTTAGTGTAGGTTGAGGAGAAGTAATTTACACATTTGCAGTGATACACAAACCCACATGCAGATGATCTGAAGTTGTGTTTAATGTTAGTGGGTTTTTGTCTATGTGTAGTTTACGCATGGGAATTTATCCCACAATTTTCTTAAGACTTCTATGAGTTTTCATAGAAGGGCATGCATTTGCGTTGCAGCATGCAAACAGAAGATTAAGAATCTCCTGAGGACTTTTATAAGTACTCATGATTTATCTGGAGATAATTTTCTGATAATTTTCTGACAATTTTCTGACAATTTTCTGACAATTTTCTGGCATTTCTTTTGATTTGGGGAAAATAGAGCTCAACAACAGTTGAGAAGGCATTATTTGATAGAATGCCTCCTTTCAGTCCGATGTTTTGTGACTGTGAATTATTGTTTATACATACAATATATATATATATAAGTTCACTGAAGACTACTGTTTACGTTGCAGGAGAGTTGCTGCACTGACAGTTTTTGTGTGGTGTTACTTTAATAAGACCATAACCCACTTGGGTTGAAATAAGAACGTTTTTCAATGAGAAATTCTGTAGTCTAATCTACGGTGGGAGACAGAATTTACCAGGTTTTTGCCCCATCTAATCTGGTGATGGGAGGGGGGGATCTCTGAGGGACATAGATATCCGACCCTAGAGAATCATTAAGTCAGACTTGCCGACCTGCCAGGATGCAGAGGTCAAGAAGTGGGAGGGCCACTTATCTGGGGAGCCTGACTCTGGCAGCCTGACTCTTCCAGGGAGAAGTCAACAAGGAGGGGGTCTAATGACATGAAACCCCCACCCCTGTCGGCATGCAAAATAATGCTGTGAAGCAAACTGGTGCTTCCAAGGAAGTTGTTCCCCCTGGTGGCTAAGTTGAGCCATAGGGAGTTTCTATGGCTCAACAGGAGGGAGTGGGAGTATGTAGGGGTACATATGATACATCATGAGGATTAAATACTAAATACCCTTTAAAAAATTTTTAGTAGGAGTTTTCCGACATGTTGCAGATACAACATGAGAGGACCTATCCATTTGAAGTTGTTCATATGGATTTCATTCTTGGAGTGAACTAATGGCCTGTTAAGTTAAGGCTCAGGAAAGCCATGGCCTGAATGACGGCCATTAGTCGAACTGTACATGAGAATCGTCTTCTTGTACGCTGCTGTTTTCTTCCTCTTCCCTCTCCTAAAGCAGGAACTGCTGAAACTGGGTAACCGGATCCTGAGTCGAGTGGTGAAACGTCATCACCCGTCAGGACGGGCCTTTTGCTGTCCAAATCAGGACACCGACAGCACCGGCAGCAGTAAAGGCTGCTGAATGATCTACTGCGTTCACCAGTTGCAGTGAAAGCTAGCAGAGAAATTCCAGGCTTGAGTAGGCGGGAAGTCGGACGGTATTCAAACCTTTGTCCGCTGAAGAACTCAACTGATGCCTACTCGCCAGCCCAGCCTGAAGAAGAAGACTAGCCAAACTGACTTGCGACAACAAACTAGGAGAGGAGTCCGAGGAATGGAAGAGACTTTTTCATTACTGAGTCATGCTGACATAATGACTGAGATTACGATTTCGATTACGACTATTACTGTCTTTGTACTTTTCTGTGTTTTCATTACCTGTATGTTTATGATGACACTGGAGTGTTTTATTTTGGGTGCTGTGAAGTTTCAAAATGACAAGAGTAGGGAAATGTGAGGTTAATCAACTCGAGGACGGAGACGTTCAGTCGAGGACAAAGAAGAGGACGTGGTTCAAAGACAACATGCCTTCATGCCTTCATCTCTTTTCTAGAACTTTTCTAGAACTTTATGTACTTTACTGGATTTTCAGGAAGGACGGGACAATTTTCAAAGTTCATTGATGACAAAACAGACAGAACATGAGATGATGAATAAGTGAAATAACATCTAGTCAGCGGCTGGTAAATGAACCTAAATGCTTCCTCTGATCGGGGGTTCAGGTGTGTTTATCGTCTCAACTTCCTGCTGCTTCATCATCATTCAGTCACTTTTCATTTGGACACAAACCTGCTGTGATCCAAGTATCAGTCCGTTCTGGGTTAGTGTGAGGTTAATCAACTCTTTTGAATTAAGATTGTCATTATGAACAGAATTACGTAAGCTCAGAGAAGTTGACTGCTGCGTTTTTCACAAGTTTACAATTGTTAACAGAAGTTACAGGCAGGCCATTCCCTGATGGTATTTAGGTATTTATGGCTTTGTTAACAGCTGAGCAGTGTCTTTAGACACATCTGTGCAAAGCCTTACAGAGTTTCTTGTTTGTCCAGAAGGAGCTCATTTATTGACCCTTCATGTTGTTTCAAGACGTTAAGCTGGCTTAAAGGTTAGCTAGGTTTAGTTGGACCATCTGATAACACGAGACCCCCATGAAGTTTGGCCTGGTGACTTCTGGTTTGTAAATAACCCAGTGTTTTTAAAAACCATCTGTTCAAACCTCCAACAAGAGGTCCTATTTTAGTTGACCTCTTGACTCTTTGTGTTTTAAGGATGTCTGTTTGTTTCTTCATACTAAGCCTCGTTAACTGAAAAGACATGTGTGTGACCATCTGTTTTTGTCAATTGTCCATCCACTGTCTACCATTGGTTGTCTTAACATAGCCAACGCCTGTCAGTTTTTCAATAAATACCTCCTGCTAAGAAGGACCCAGCAAGCATTCCGTCGAAAGCCACAGAGAGAGAGCCGTGTTGCTCGACAGGGCTCCGACTTTGCTTCACTTCTGCGCAGAAGGCCTTTAAAAATCATTTCTGACAGTTTCCGGTGTCTTTTTCTAAAGTTATTAATATTGTGATGACTTTTTAACCTAACAGTTAGAACGGGAACATTCACACGGTCCTGACTGTCGGACAGAACCAGATGGGTCCGAAAGAAGCTGCTGAGGTCAGACGAGGACGGAGACGTTCAGTCGAGGACAAAGAAGAGGACGTGGTTCAAAGACAACATGCCTTCATGCCTTCATCTCTTTTCTAGAACTTTTCTAGAACTTTATGTACTTTACTGGATTTTCAGGAAGGACGGGACAATTTTCAAAGTTCATTGATGACAAAACAGACAGAACATGAGATGATGAATAAGTGAAATAACATCTAGTCAGCGGCTGGTAAATGAACCTAAATGCTGTAACGTCGCCGTCAGAAACCACATGTCTTCATTTCAGCTGGACTGATGTTAAAAACAAACATCCGATTAGATTTGTATTTTCTTGTTTCTTTATTCAGATTGGAAAACTGCAGTTTGTCTGAGATCAGCTGTTCTTCTCTGGGCTCAGCTCTGAAGTCCAACCCCTCCCATCTGAAACATCTGGAAGTGAGCATGAACAAGAACCTGCAGGATTCAGTGAAACATCTGTGTGGATTTCTGGAGAGTCCAGACTGCAGACTGGAGACTCTGAGGTCAGACACCATGTTTTAGTTGTGTGTTCAGATGAATATGATGTGAAAGTTGTGTTGATACTAAACTGCAGACATCAGGCTGATCTTCTACTGATCCACACTGACCATCTTACTGCTCTGAGTTCTTCTTCACTGCTTTAGTCCAATAACAGTTTGTTTCTTCTTAAAGTTCATCTACTGATTTATTACATAACACTAAACATTTTAATGTGTCAAACAGGAACAAATGAAGAGATGTGTTTGAATCTGGAATAAAACATCTTCAGAAACACTAATTAACTTAACAGCTAATATGTTCAGAAATTTCATCCAGATGCTGTTAATAAACTGAAAGAGTCCGACAGACAATAGTGGACAGACTAAATGTGTTGTCGTCCAATGTATGAGCTATAGAGCTCATTTACTAAATAACTTCTTCCAGACCAGGTTAGCTGCACACGAGAAATCTCCATGGTAACCTATCTAGTCCTGCTTCTGTGCAAACACTAAGATTATAACGTTTGTACTGACTGGGATATTCAAACACAACATATTAAAATAACAAGTTGTTTATCTGCTTGTTTAACACTTGAAACTAGTTTTACTACATGAAATATTAAACATCAGTTCTTCATGTTTTTGTGTCTCTGACATTCAAACAAATTCTTCATTTTCTCTTCATACAAATGAATGAGTCGACATTTATCCCAGAATTCATCCTGACATGTTTGTTTGTTTGGATACTTGAATCATTTGGCTGCACAACATGAGTTTGTATGGATGGATCCACTGGTGGAGCTGCAGAGTTGAAGAGCTGAAGTCACTACGTCTTTATTGAAGCAGCAGCATGATGTCATTAATATTGATGAAGCTCTTTTTCACTGGTTCTGTTGGACTGTTTTAACCTGCATCCTGGTGGCTTCACCTCACATCTTTTATTCTTTATTCAGATTGGAGGACTGCAGTTTGTCAGAGATCAGCTGTTCTTCTCTGGTCCCATCTCTGAAGTCCAACCCCTCCCATCTGAAACATCTGAACCTGAGTGAGAACAACAACCTGCAGGATTCAGGAGTGAAACATCTGTGTGGATTTCTGGAGAGTCCAGACTGCAGACTGGAGACTCTGAGGTCAGACACCATGTTTTAGTTGTGTGTTCAGATGAATATGATGTGAAAGTTGTGTTGACACTAAACTGCAGAAATCAGGCTGATCTTCTACTGATCCACACTGACCATCTTACTGCTCTGAGTTTTTCTTCACTGCTTTAGTTCACTAGTTTGTTTCTTCTTAAAGTTCCTCTTCTGATTTATTACATAACAGTAAACATTTGAATGTGTCAGAGAGGAAAAAATGAAGAACCAGAGATGTGTCTGAACCTGGAATCAAACATCTTCAGAAATATTAACTTAACAGCTAATACGTTCAAAAATGTCATCCAGATGCTGTTAATAAACTAGTGGCAGCCCCTTCTATCTCTGCATGCCACTAATGGAGCGGGTGTACTGCAACCAGTCTGACCCGAAAAATTCCTCCATCTCCAAAATCTTCATTGCATCAACTTTACTGATATAATGTGTCAGTATTACAAGAAATGAACAATTATTCAAGCTCCTCAATTTTCCCATGGTAGTTGAGGTCTAACCTGTTTAGTTGTTCCTTAATTGGTAGGTCGGTCAAAAAACTGTAACACCTCCACCCAACTGTGTAATAAAATAAAAACTTGTCATGTAGATCACATTTAGCTGAACTCCTCCTAGTGGTTAAACATTTGAATTTTTCAATGATGAACAAAAGGATCTTATATTAATTTACATATTTATAGATCTCAATATAATATCTTAAAGCAGCACAATGTAACTTTCAGCTTTTGTTGAGTTTGGCGGCTCCTTTGGACAAAATTGGTAGTGCTTTACCAGAAAGAACACTACATTTCCCATGAGCACCAGCGCGTCCTGCCGGAAAACTCCTGTCCCCGTCGCGTGCATTTGTTTTGATGAGAGAAGACGGGACGGACTTTCAAAACTACTTTTCTGTATTCAGCGGTCGTTTGCAGGATGGATGGCGAAGAGGTAACGTATCTATTTTTGGCAAAAAAATATAATATGACGAAGTTGAAAAACACTAAGTTCAACTTGGTTTTATTAAGTTGTTTCAGCGAGATAATGCGCCCTACAAACTCATATGCTCTGCACCTTTTTCCTGTCACGTTTTTTAGAGGGACTTAAAATAAAAAAATACTTTATAACCTGTGAATAACTGAATGCCCATTACTTATATTTTGCAGATCAGCCCTGCACAATTTTACAGTTCTCAGGAAAAATACTAGAACCCAAGACGAATATTTCTGATGTGACAACATTCTAATTAGGGCCCGAGCACTGAAGGTGCGAGGACCCTATTGTATCTGTGATGTTTATTATTAGGGCCCGAGCACTTGCAGTGCGAAGGCCCTATTGTATCTGTAGGAATTGTTATTCTTTATTCTTCTGACGAAAGGAGGGCCTTTTTGTCCCCCTAAACGTGCCCAAAAACTCACCAAATTTTGCACGCAAGCCAGGCCTGGCGAAAAATTTGATATTTAATGGTTTACATTAGTGGTTCCTAAACCTTTTTTGCCAGGCCCCCCTTTTGTACATAACATAATTTTCGAGCTTCCCCCCCCCCCCACCCCAACACAGACACACACATCTTTTGCATTCAAATGCGACTGCAATATATTTCATATATTGAACATATGTGCGAAAAAACTGTCCATCTCTGTAAAAATAGATTTTCAACCTGACCAGCTCCCAGAGATTGACACAACAACAATACAAACAGGAGCCAAAATCTGAACATTTGCTCTACAGAAATTACCCCTTTTATCCCCACATCATTTCAGTGATGTGAGTGGGCTTGCTTCAAGTGTGCAACACATTTCTTTTTTTTCCTTTTTACTGTACAATATAGTATACATTACTTTCAACATATTTTTTAAAAACAGCAGCAACAGCTAAACAAATAATCAAAATGTCAACAATTGCTCTGCAAAAATGGCAGTTTTAATCCCTACACCTTTTCAGTGAGTGGGGTGGGTTTGTTTCATGTTACAGATCATCTCAAACCGGTTGCAGGTGAGAAATTGCCACATGCATCTTCCTTCCAGTAGCACCGGATAGTTGTGGGGCCTTAAGCAGCAGGTCCCCGGTTAGATTCCCGCTGGCCAGACCATTACTTCATGTCATTCCCCTTCTCTCTTCCCCCCTATTTCCTGTCTCTCTCTCACTGCACATATGTGTTGAAGGCAAAATCTTAAAAAAAAAAAAAAAAAAAAAATCTTAATTTTATTTATTTATTTTTTTTATTAATCTACCTTCCAACTTCACTGCGCCCCCCCTGCAATAGCGCTGCGCCCCCCCTAGGGGGCGCGCCCCCCAGTTTGGGAACCACTGGTTTACATTAATGGGCGTGGCAAAATGGCTCAACAGCGCCCCCTTGAAAACTTTGTGCCTCAAGCCCCACGATACGGTTTCATGTACATGCACGAAAATCGGTACACACCTGTATCATGGCACAACAAGAAAAGTCTCTTGGCGCCATGGCTGAAACCGAACAGGAAGTCGGCCATTTTGAATTAATCGTGTCATTTTGGCGAAATTTATGCCATTCCTTCGGCTGTTAATACGGCCCGAACCGTAACGTGCACCCAGGTGTGTTATACATCAAAATGTGCGTCTCCATCCTGCGACAACACACATTACTTTTCTCTTTAAAAAGCGTTACCGTGGCAACGCTAGACGCCAAAAAGCACGCCCACCCTTCATCTGATTGGTTCAGACAGAAAAAAACTTTGTGCCTCTAGCCCCACAATACGGTTTGACGTACATGAACGAAAATCGGTACACACCTGTATCATTTCGCAACTTAAAGAAAAGTCTCTTGGCGCCATGTACGAAACCGAACAGGAAGTCGGCCATTTTGAACATTATGAATTAATCGCGTAATTTTATAGCAAAGGGGGGGTGCGCTCAAAAAGCGCACCCCCCCCTTCATGTGATTGGTCCATATTTGATAGTTCCCCAAAAGTCACCAAATTTTGCATGCAAGCCAGGCCTGGCGATAAATTTGATATTTCATGGTTTGCATTAATGGGCGTGGCCTAACGGCTCAACAGCGCCCCCTAGAATAATTTTCTCTGCCATTACTTTTGAATAGTTGGACATAAAGAGTCGTGGATGGTGTCATCGGACTCGATATTGAGTCCTTGATCATAATTGGTGAAAATGAGCCCCGCCCCTTTTTCTGATTGGTTGTTCCTATTTTCTGCTATAACTTTTGAATGGTTTGACATAGAGAGTCGTGGGTGGTGTCATCGAACTCGGTATTGAGTCCTTGACCTTCATTGGCCTGAATTAGTCCCACCCCTTCTTCTGATTGGTTCTCCCTATTTTCTGTTATAACTTTTGAATGGTTTGACATAAAGACTCGTGGGTGGTGTCATAAGACTCTGTATTGAGTCCTTGACCTTCATTGGCCTGAATTAGTCCCACCCCTTCTTCTGATTGGTTGTCCCTATTTTCTGCTAAAACTTTTGAATGGTTTGTTATAGGAAGTCGTGGGTGGTGTCATTTCTGATATGCTTATGGGGGACGGTGCGAGGACCCGTTCATCGCTGCTTGCAGCTTTAATTCTTCTTATTATTATTATTCTTCCGAGAAATGAATTGCCTTTTTGGAGGCCTTAAAATGCTCGAAAACTCACCAAATCTTTGTACACGCTTCCAGAGTCGTGGAGAATTACATATTTTATGGGCGACAGGCATGGGTCGACAAGAATGGGCTCCATAGCGCCACGCCACCTATTTTATGTTTTCCGACGAGCCTCATAGTATGGTTTGACCTGCAGCAATGACCTTTATGTGTCTATTGTATCAGACAAAGCCCTACAAAAAAGTATCTTGGACCCATGCTCTAAGTTACACAGGAATTCCAGCATTTTGAACAGAAAATGTCATTTTTCATGAATTTTGGTCATTTCCAGGTCTCGTACTTTGGGGTGGTGTCATCGGACATTGTTTTGAGTCCTTGACCATAATTGGTGCAAATTAGCCCCGCCCATTCTTCTGATTGGTCGATATTTCATAGTTCCTATTTTCTGCCATAACTTTTGAATGGTTTGATATAGAAAGTCGTGGGTGGTGTAATTTCTGATATGCTTATGGGGGGCGGTGGTCATGAGTGCGAGGACCCGTTCATCGCTGCTTGCAGCTTTAATTTTGATTCTTATTGAGCATAGAACTCTACATTTACATTTGTATCATAACAATTATGTCTCTTCTTTTATCCCCATAAATACACATCCCTCCTCCTCTTTCAGCTCATGCCAGTGAGTGAACGCCGGGCCAATGTTTATTCTTGTCCGGGCATTTTTTTTTAAATTTTATTTATTTATTCTTTTGTCCGGTCATTTAGCTTGTTACTGTCCTGCTTTCTTTTTTCGCCTCCTCCGATAAAACTTTTATTTTCTTCGTTTTTTTCGCTGCTTCGGTCATGATACCAGCTTTTGCTGAGCTCTGCGCTCCACGTCCCACCCAGTTTTCGTCTCGACTACAAATCGGGAAGGAGGGGGAAGTGACGTATGCCGTAAAGCAGTCAAAGCCGTAGAAATCTGTAGTTTTTTATTGTGGAAGGGTTCCTACCATGCACCTCAAAGTTACATAGTGCCAGTGAAGGCAATACAGACCGTGACAGAGGTGTCATTAAACCTGTTGGAAGTTGATTTACCATCACAATGACTCTGGAAATATTATATTAAGGTGGAAAAGTTACATAGTGCTGCTTTAACAAACAATAATTCAAAGCAAAAATACATTTATCATTTTGGCTCTTACATCAACAAATACAAGTATAACAAATATAAAACTCTCAACATGGAAAAAAATATTTGTCTATGTTTTTACTATTATTCCTTAATATGTCTGTTAAGATAATTTCATCCAGGTGACATCAAAACATAAGGTGCAACCAATAATGTCTTTTATGATTTTCAGTGGGTAAAACTAGATATAAATACATGTGGGTTGAAGTAAGAAAAACTGAAACAAAGCTGCTGTCTAGACTCTAGACAATGAGACAACGATACGTTTTTGTACCGTCAATGCATCTGTTCTTAATGAATCAAATGTATTAATCAGACAAAGGTTTTCTGCACAAGTTCCAGATACCAACACTGGAGAAGAGATGTCTTTTATGAATGCTGAATAAACTCAGACGGTCCCACCTGTCCTGAAACTCTTTCTCTGCTCACAAAGTCCTTCTAGGAATGGAAACTTTATCGTCATTTAAATCGCCCTTGTGTGCATCAGGGTCATCGTTCATACAAGTCTCAATTTCCTCTAATAACTCTTTAAAGCTGATCAGTTTAAGTTCATGCAAATCGCCATGATCTGTTTTCTTTTCATCCTGGTTCAACAGTCTTTGTACTGAAGCTTGCAAGTACATAAGCTCCCATAAATAACTATGAAACATTTTCATATGTTCATCTATGGAAGGCTTCGATTGTCGAACATCAATTAGGACATGAATGTCATTTCTTTTTCTTGTCAGAACGCTGAGCTTGGCTCTGTGCCTTTTAATCAAATTAAAGAGTTCTCGTTCTTTTTTAATTCCTTCATCCTGTTCCTCCATTTTCCACACAAAATTCGTTTCACTTGATCCAACAGATAATTGTCCAATATAAATGTTTCACGTTGCAGCTCAGTGCCTCTGCTCATCCAACAAAGTTCTGCAAATTGAAGGCAAGATTGGCAGAACATAAGCATGCCATTAGAACTGGTAATCCACAGTACCCCATGGCTGTTCATTACAAAGATGTAAGTCACGGTAGTTGTGACTCCTTAAAAATATCCGGCATAGAACATATTGAAGACTCTATCAGGGGAGGAGATAGACTCAAAAGACTCCTGCAAAGAGAGTCATTTTGGATTTACAGATTAAAGGCCACTCATTATCCAGGGTTGAATGGAGAACTTGACTTTTCTCCTTTTCTGTGAGTGTATTTTGTATTCTTTGACTATTAGTGTGTTTTGTTGGCCTTTAAGATTGACTCTGACGGTTCCTTAGTTTCTTTTTAGGCTCAATACTTATTTTGTATGCATTTTTGATTTATTGAATTGACTATAGGCAATGTTTAAATGTGAAATGTTGATTTATTTACTGTGATTTAGTTTTTTTTCTTTCAGTACAGAGTCTCTCACCCTCTGCTTGTCATTGGCAGGTCTTGCTGTTCAGGTCATGTGACCTCCTACCTGCTCACACTGAGCAGCTGTTTGAAATTATCTATTTAATTGTGAATTGAGCTGTCTGACAAACATTTCTCTTTTGTCCTGACGAAGGCCAGTTTGGCTGAAACGCGTAGACACGCTTTTAAGAGATTAGCCATGCAATAATAAAGGCATTTTATTAACCTTACCCTCATGAGTGCCGCAGTTCTCTGTTTTCAACAAAGTTCTGCATCACTCAAGAACTTTGTGTTTTTCTCCAAGTCCATTCCATAAAGTTCCAATCATCAAAGTCCAATCATCCAATCTCCCAGGCTTTTTCGATTTCCAAGCGGGTCCAAAATGATCTTCTGTGCAAACACTAAGATTTTAATGTTTGTACTGACTGAAATATTCAAACACAACATATTACAATAACAAGCTGTTTATCTGCTTGTTTAACTGTTGAAACTAGTTTTACTACATTAAATATTAGACATCAGCTCTTCATGTTTTTGTGTCTCTTACATTCCAAAAAATGCTTCATTTTCTCTTCATACAAATGAATGACTTGACATTTGTCCCAGAATTCATCCTGCCATGTTTGTTTGTTTGGAATCTTGAATCATTTGGCTGCACAACATGAGTTTGTATGGATGGATCCACTGGTGGAGCTGCAGAGTTGAAGAGTTAAAGTCACTACGTCTTTATTGAAGCAGCAGCATGATGGCATTAATAATGATGAAGCTCTTTTTCGCTGGTTCTGTTGGACTGTTTTAACCTGCAACCTGGTGGCTTCAGCTCACATATTTTATTCTTTATTCAGATTGGTGGACTGCAGTTTGTCAGAGATCAGCTGTTCTTCTCTAGTATCAGCTCTGAAGTCCAACCCCTCCCATCTGAAACTTCTGGACCTGAGTGACAACAACCTGCAGGATTCAGGAGTGGAACATCTGTGTGGATTTCTGGAGAGTCCAGACTGCAGACTGGAGACTCTGAGGTCAGACACCATGTTTTAGTTGTGTGTTCAGATGAATATGATGTGAAAGTTGTGTTGACACTAAACTGCAGACATCGCAGATAGACAGACAGACAGACAGACAGACAGACAGACAGACAGACAGACAGACAGACAGACAGACAGACAGACAGACAGATAGATAGATAGATAGATAGATAGATAGATAGATAGATAGATAGATAGATAGATAGATAGATAGATAGATAGATAGATAGATAGATAAGACCTCAGTGTCTGAATGACATAAGCTAATGAAATGTCAAATGTTAAGAGGCTGTGCGCATTTACGCACAAGGCACAGCACCAGTAACTTCATTAACACTGGATCGGGATCAGATCAGGATCTAATGGTAATTCACGTTCTTTGTTTTGCTACACGTATGAAAGCTGTATGTGTACACTGTATGAAAGCGATACGAAAACGGCCCCGCAGCCCCGCTTCACCCCCCGCTCCCTCTCCTCTCTCCCGTCTCCCCTCAGAGCTGCTCAGGGCGGGTTTATGGTTCTGCGTTCCTTTAACGCAGAGCCTACCGCGTAGGTGCGCGTCGCCGCGTACCCTACGCCGTAGCCTCTGCGTCGTTTTAACGCGGGACCCTAATTTAGGCACCATACACCTGCACGTAAAGGTTTCACGCGCGAGTAAAACTCATATATATGAAAAAGAATCTGAGTCCCTTTAGGGGCTCCGTGGGGCTCCCTAAACGCAGCCCCTCATTTGTTCTGTCCTAAAGTGTGAGGAGGTTCCCCGCATGTCACCACGGCAGCAGCAGCAGCAGCACCAGAGTCCTGACTGACTGAGCTTCACACAGAGGAACACGATCAGCGCTATTTTAATTTATTATTTTATTATTTTAAGTCTGATATATGTTGTGATATGTGATGACATTATTAAGCTGTTAAACACACACATTCTAGATTTATATGTTTATATGGTGGAATTGTTTGTAATAAAGCAGCCCCTACTGTATGGATGAATCCTGAGCTCCGTCCTGTTATTTTTATTTTTAAATCCGAGATAAGTCCACAACCCCACTTGATCTGACTGTGTACAGTCATGTCTGACTGTAGATTTCACCCTTAATATCATTCAGTATCACACAGGCTTGAATGACATTGAGAGAGAGAAACAGAGAGACGGGGAGTGAGGAGTTTGCGCGCAGTTTAATACACGCTTCTGAAACACGGTATTTGCTCCACTATTTTTGCGTGTGGCAAATAGCCCTGGCCTTTGTGAATTAGGCGCTTTTTGCAATGAGGCTTATTTGCATAGAAAGGGGGCAATTTTGCGCCGAATTACCTAATTTGCATGCATGCAAATGGTACCGGCGCAGACTGCCACTATTTGCTTGGCAGCGCAGTTTGTGGAGCAATTCCCCCTTTGCGGGTGCTTGGTGAATTAGACGCTCTCTTTTTGTCTCATTTGCACCGGTTTAGCGGCCGCAAAAGCCGCGCAATCCTTTTGTGGATTTGGCCCTAAGATTGTAACGTTTGTACTGATTGAGATATTCAAACACAACATGTTACAATAACAAGTTGTTTATCTGCTTGTTTAACACTTGAAACTAGTTTTACTGCATGAAATATTAGACATCAGTTAATCATGTTTTTGTGTCTCTGATATTCAAACAAATGCTTCATTTTATCTTCATACAAATGAATGAGTTGACATCTGTCCCAGAATTCATCCTGACATGTTTGTTTGTCTGGAAACTTGAATAATTTGGCTGCACAGCATGAGTTTGTATGGATGGATCCACTGGTGGAGCTGCAGAGTTGAAGAGCTGAAGTCACTACGTCTTTATTGGAGCAGCAGCATGATGTCATTAATATTGATGAAGCTCTTTTTCACTGGTTCTGTTGGACTGTTTGAACCTGTATCCTGGTGGCTTCAGCTCACATCTTTTATTCTTTATTCAGTTTGGAGAACTGCAGGTTGTCAGAGATCAGCTGTTCTTCTCTGGTCTCAGCTCTGAAGTCCAACCCCACCCATCTGGAACTTCTGGACCTAAGTGGGAACAAGCTGCAGGATTCAGGAGTGAAACATCTGTGTGGATTTCTGGGGAGTCCAGACTGCAGACTGGAGACTCTGAGGTCAGACACCATGTTTTAGTTGTGTGTTCAAATGAATATGATGTGAAAGTTGTGTTGACACTAAACTGCAGACATCAGGCTGATCTGCTACTGATCCACACTGACTGCTTTAGTACAATAACATTTTGTTTCTTCTTATAGTTCCTCTTCTGATTTATTACATAAAACTAAACATTTGAATGTGTCAGACAGGAACAAATGAAGAACCAGAGATGTGTCTGAACCTGAAATAAAACATCTTCAGAAACATTAATTAACTTCACAGCTAATACATTCAAAAATGTCATCCAGACGCTGTTAATGAACTTAGAGAGTCTAAAAGACAATAGTGGACAGACTGAATGTGTAGTCGTCCAATATATGAGTTATAGAGCTCATTTACTAAATAACTTCTTACTGTGGCTGAAATCCATCAAACCAACATTGGCTTCATTTGACTACCATTACATTTTATTTCAACAAATGCAAGTTTACCAAATATAAAACTCTCAACATGGAAAATCTTATTTTTCTATGTTTTTAATACTAATAATGTCTGTTAAGATCATTTCATCCAGGTGATATCAAGACATAAGGTGCAACAAATAATGTCTTTTTACTATTTTCCGTGTGTAAAACTAAATATAAATACATGTGGGTTGAAGTAAGAAAACTGAAATGAAGCTGCTGTCTAGAGATGAGTTTCCTTCATCAGCAACAAAACATCCAACAAGGACATCAGAAACATTGTGTTGAAACTATGTCGTCACTCAATCAATTTTTCAGAGAAAATGTTTGAAAAAAAACTCCTAAACGGACAAATATGTACTGATTGATGAAGAAATGTCTACTTAAAAACATGGAAATTATGGATATTGTTCATTTATTCTTCATTTGTGGGAAAAAATAAACATTCTTACAAGGTCAAATTTTTACATCAATACTCAGCTTCAATAAACTTATACCTTCATTTAATATTTACATAGAAAGATTGATATTTGAATTAAAATTCTATCAAAGTTTCTGCCATTAAAAACTACATTAAACCCTGGAGCATCGATTAGTTTCCATATTTTGATGAGTATTTGGTTCTAGTTTCCCTGTAAGGGTTCAGATTTGTACGTTTTTGTACCATCATGCATCTGTTCTTGATCAATCAAATTTATTAGACAAAAGTTTTCTTCACAAGTTCCAGATACCATCACTGGAGAAGAGATGTCTTTCATAAATGCTGAATAAACACAGACAGCCCCACCTGTCCTGAAACTCTTTCTCTGCTCACAAAGTCTTTCTAGGAAGGAAAACTTTATCGTCCAAAACATAATTTACAAACAGACCTTTACATAGTCTAGACTGTCATCCTCATCACTGACTTTATTGAAATCAGCACAAACTCAGACTTTTATAATCATCAAGTCACTAATACTGAAGAGAAATATACACAGATTACGGATCACGTGTTACATCAATATGAACATCAGACTTCATAAAGTCCATCACCTTTCTAATTCTCATCTATATGGAGCATGTAAAATGATGAAGATGATGTTGAATTGTATCTTATCTGATGAAAATGCTCTTTAATGTGTCCTGTCTAACTAGGTGAATAACTGGACTGAAGCCGAGTGTCTACGTTACGAAAAATAAGACTTGAGAAATGATACAGATTTCAGTAGATTTAATTTAACAATTGCATGCAAAAGGGTCAGAACATACATCAGGCCTCTCGATATTAAAAATTCTTTTCATACAAATGAATGAGTTGACATTTGACCCAGAATTCATCCTGACATTATTTTTTTTTGGAAACCTGAATCATTTGGCTGCACAGCATGTGTTTGTATGGATGGATCCACTGGTGGAGCTGCAGAGTTGAAGAGCTGAAGTCACTACGTCTTTATTGAAGCAGCAGCATGATGTCATTAATATTGATTAAGCTCTTTTTCACTGGTTCTGTTAGACTGTTTTAACCTGCATCCTGATGCCTTCATCTCATATCTTTTATTTTTTATTCAGATTGGAGAACTGCAGGTTGTCGAAGATCAGCTGTTCTTCTCTGGTCTCAGCTCTGAAGTCCAACCCCTCCCATCTGGAAAATCTGCATCTGACTAAGAATAAGCTGCAGGATCCAGGTGTGAAGCAGCTGTCTGATCTGGTGGACAGTCCAGACTACAAGCTGCAGACTCTCAGGTCAGTGGAGGTTGGACTCGGTCCTGCTGCTTCCTGCAGTTTGCTACTAAAACCAGTTGGTATCAAAGCAAAGATCCAGTGTTTCCAGTAAAGCTGCAGCTTCTCAGCAGCTGCTTTCCTCAGTGAAGCTGTAAGACGAGAATGATGACAGGCTGCAGGATTGGACAGAAAGACAGAGGCAGCAGTCAGCCAATCAGATGGTCCAGATGTTTGTTGTAGACCAGTGTTGTGCTCGTGTTAACGTGTTTAGAAATAAAGGTGTATTCCAGCTGATGGCTTTCCAGGATTTTCAGACACACAGCTGCTCCACTGCAGCTCTGAACATCTCTGAAGTCCTGCTGCTCTTTATCCTGATGGAGGGAGTCTCTGCAAACACTCGTTTATCTCCTCTCTTCTTTCTTCTTCCTTCTACAGCTGGAGATAGTGAGAGTGACCAGGACGGATGAGTCGTGTCCTGATGGTCCATGGAGGTTGAAGCAGCACCAGTTTGTGTGGACAGACTCTGACTGAACCGTGATGGTGATGGAGATGAAGATGTACATAGTTTCAGTTTGTTTCCGACTTCCAGCTTTTTACAAACTTCTCATATATTCATGTATTTCATGTTCAGTCAAAAAGCCTTTTATTGTCATAATGTCGTTGCTGTCCCCTAAAAACCAAATTAAACTTATGTCCGAACCACATCCGTGCACCCCCCATCCCACAAATAATTACCTAAACAGGAGATAAAAACATGCTGAGACAATTGTTTATTAACAATCAACAGAAACAGAATACAAACATACTATTCACAGGTTTTTGCACATCAGCTGATTATTAAAGTTGGTAGAATAAAAGGAAGGAAAACAAATTTATGTACAGATCAGATGTTTCATGATCCTCCAAACACCGAGGAAGAGGATGAAGAATTCCTGATTTCTTTTTATTTACATTTTTCCATTTCATCCTGAGTTTTCCTTTTTTTCTCGCCGTGTTTTCAGCTTCGTCGGGTTTTTTAAGTTTCTCTCTGAGAGGGGGCACGGTGGCGCAGCAGGTAGTGCAGCCGTCTCACAGCAAGAAGGTCCTGGGTTCGATTCCCGCTGTGGGCGCTGAAGTGCGTGTTAGTTCCCCCATGACTTCAGCGCCCACACCCTGGGTGGGGTTGGCGAAAGGATCTTTCTGTGTGGAGTTTGCATGTTCTCCCCGTGTTCCCCTGGGTAGCTAATGGGAGCTACCCTCACAAAAACATGCAACAGTCCTGGGCTATACATGCCCCCTCTGGCCAACCGGGGCGCCAGATGGGGTGGGGAGGATCTGGCCGGAAGTTTCTCTCTGAGTTACTGATTGCGAGAGAGTGAAAAAATCAGTGAAAAAAGCTGTGTTTGTACATGAAACGTGAAACAAATGAACTTGACTTGGTCAATTAATGTCACTCGGTTTGTTCCAGAAATATTGTCAATGTTTTCTTTTCACTTCCAGTATTAAGTTGCGGCTTATTGAAACACTCTTATGTCTGTTTGTGGATATTAAGACTATTTTTGAGACTTCAAATAAACATTCTTCAGTAAAAGTTGAAACTTTTCTATTGTTCAGTTTACTGTCGTTAATAAGTATTTGTGATTAGTCTCAGTACCAGGAGGGTCAGCAACTATCACATTCACTTTTTATTGTTTTGTTCACCAAGCAGCACAAATCGGACTTTTATTTTATATAAGACATAATCCGACATTCTCTTTTATTTATTTTAGATATAGATTACAATCTCATTTTACCACAAACTGCACAAAACATTTGAATGTAAGTCAAATATGAAGAGAAAAGCAGGAAGTTTAAAACAACAAAGATGAAGTGGATTTGATTAAAACACGTCAACACAAATGTTCAACACTTGCTGATCAATAGTTCACTCTGATCTCTGATTGTAGAGTCTGAAATCATTTTTCATTTTTTCATTTTATTCTTTATTTCATTGAAAAAATAAAACAAACAATTCAATACAAATACAAACACAAATGTTCATAAATTGTGAATGAAAAAAGAAGCAGAAAGAAGAAGAATATTATCTAATCTGCCCCTTTTTCCCAAAAATAAATTCACAAATAACATAAATTAAAAAAACAACAACTAAATCAGAGGGTTTCCATGTTCTTTAGGGTTCTTGTTGACGGAGGAATGATTTCCTGAATGTTTCTCTGTGAAGCGGAGCTGCACCAGTCTGTTGTAAAAAAGAGCTCTGCTGTTCCTGCAGTGGGTCATGTGCTGGATGGGATGAAAGTCCACGATAGAGAACAGTTCATCCAGAGACCTTCTGTCTCTGACAGTCTCCAGTGTCTCCACATTGTGGGCCATGATTTTTCCATCCTTGTGGATCCGTCTGTTGATGCTGCTGGAATCTCTGGAGCTGATGCTGCTCCTCCAGCACACCACATGGCACTGGCCCCCACAGACTGGTACAATGTCCAGCATCCTGCTGCACACACTGAAGGATTGGAGCTTCCTCAGGACGCAGAGTCTGCTTGGACACAGCGTCTGTTTGTCCTCCAATCCAGTCTGCTGTCCACGTGCACACCCAAGTACATGCAGCAGATATGGAAGCAGAAGGACAACTTTTACAGTACTTTCTGGAACAGACTCTGAGAAACTTTAATTATACAAAGCAAAGTTAATCTCTGCAGCACAATTTACACAAAGATCAATAAAGGTTACACAAACTGCTGATCTGCTGGGATCTTCACACACAACCATGTCTAGCCACATGCACAATTGAAAGTTACAATCAAATTCCCATCCTACTAACCGTCAGACTTGCCAGACCCCGCAAATCCAGAGGAGTTAACACCCAGAATTTTGAAGTCATTACACCATCTGACCAAAACTCCGACCTTGCACTAGTTGACTGTTCAGTCACTCCTGTAAGGTCCGTAAAAATGGCGCTCCTAAATTGCAGATCTCTCAATAATAAAACATTTATTGTTAACGACATCATTAGCTCTCACAGACTGGACTGTATTCTCCTCACTGAAACCTGGCTTGATGAGACCGGAAATAAAGAACTGATTGAAGCATCACCACCAAATTTTTCATTTTCACATAGTACCAGGACTAATATGAGGGGTGGTGGTGTTGCTGCTATTTATTCTGATATTGTATCATGTAAAACCATTCAAGTGGGCTCATACTCTACTTTCGAGTACTTAGCTCTGGCTATTCGATCTGCTTATCCATGTTTTCTTCTAACCGTATACCGTCCTCCAAGGCTCAGAAAAGGTTTTATAACTAAATTTAGCGAACTGTTATCCCAAATTACTGTTGAATATGACTACATCCTTATTTCTGGTGATTTTAACATTCATATTGATTGTACCAATGATCACTTTGCCAACCACTTTATTGAACTGTTATCCTCTTTTGAACTCATACAACATACTGCTGGTGCTACTCATAATCAGGGGCACACTCTTGATTTGGTTATCTCTAAAGGTCTTGACATAACCCCTGAGTGTACTGTTGATGTTGGGATCTCTGATCACTTTTGTATCTTCTTTAATGTTGCCTGGACAACTAAAATTATACCTGGGTGAAAACTAGTCAAAAGACGCACCATTGCTGCTGACACAGCTGGTAGCTTTATTGCTAAATATACCAACACTGCTAGATTATTTGGGCCATACTCTGATTCTAACCTGGACTTTACTCCATCGCCATTGTCTTCATGTGACAACTTGATCAATAACTGTAATGGAAAATTTTGGTATAACACTGTCTGTTGCCTGTTTTCAAGTGAACATTCCTATGCCGAGGTCATGTTCCTTTGACACAGAGTCTGGCACGGTTGTCAGGGTGATGGGTGATGTTTTGTCTAGTTTCCCAGCTTCCCAACTATAAGATAAGTTTTCTTTAAACACGTTCAGCTCACTCAAGACTGACGGTTCATGTGACCGGTTGAACTGTGGGGCTCCATTCAATTGAATGTTTTTCCTCTTTTGATTAAACTTCAGAAAGACAGCTGAGGTGTCCTGACATTCTTTTTGAACAACAATTTTTGCCACCACAATTTGGCGACCACGAAGGGACCCCATCTGTGACCAACGCAGAATCTACGGTGTAGGTTACGTGGCAACGCGCGCCGTACGCCGTACCCTACACCGTAGGCTCTGCGTCGATTTAACGTGGAACCATAAATCAGCTTCGGAGCCGGCAGGCAGAAAATCCCGAAATTTTCGGAGCAAATTACTTAACAGGCGTAGCTACAACTGTTAGATTTCATCTATTAAACCAACATTTATCTTCCTAAATGATTTATTTCAGCCAGCAGTAATTCTACACAGAGTTTTGTTTGTCTGTTTTGATGAGATCTGTTCTGGTCAGAGTTTTGTTTGTCTGCACTTGTGTTTTCTCAATAAAGCTTTGACAAAAAAAAAGCGCTGTCCCCCTCCTTGAGCCCCTGAATACAGACTACCGCTGCCTGCTGGTATGGAGGGGAATTACCTCTCACGCATGCGCAGAACGTACGTGCTAGTTCGCCGTCGGGTGTCGTATTTGCGGTTTATGTTTATGTTTATGTTTATTAAGGATCCCCATTAGCCGACGCACAAACGCCAGGCTAGTCTTCCTGGGGTCCTATTTAAAAAGTACAATATAAATAACAATACACAATAACATACAATTCCAATTACAAAACATACACAGATCAAATTGCAATTAAAAAGAGAAGAAAAGAAGAAAAAGAAATGAATAAATCACAGTTCCCAAAATGAAAACATAACACTATTAACTCTCCAATCTAAAAAATGACTTAACATGTTTTTTAAATGATTTCTTATTTGGAATGCTCCTAATATTTAAAGGAAGAGTGTTCCATGATGAAATTGATCTATATACAACCGTGTTTTTCATTGAATTAGTTCTTGGTCTTGGTAAAGTAAGTTGACGCTGAGTTGAAGCTCTTGTACTGTAACGATGAACATCTGAACTATAACTAATATGATTTGAGAAGGCAGTGGGATTCCTGCTATGAATAATGTTTCGAATAAATAATAATAAACTGGTAGATAACCTATGGTTCACCTTCAGCCAACTGAGACAAGAATGCATTCGGTCAACACTAGATCGATAAGAGCAGTTAAGTGTAAGTCTAGCTGCCCTATTTTGAGCTGTTTGTAACTTTGTAAGCTCAGACTTAGGTGCAGACGCCCAGATAACTGAACAATAATCAAGATGACATAACACCAATGTTTGTACTACCTGTCTGCGAATTTCAGGAGTTAGATAGTTAGCACATTTCCTAACAGCAGCAATGCTTCTACCCATCTTCATGACAATCTGATTAATGTGTTCAGACCATGAAAGTGTGTTACTAATGGTAATGCCCAAAAGCCTTACTTTATCATCTTGTTTGATTGATTGTCCTAAAAACTGTAAGTCAAGTGTAGGTTTTTTAGCTAGACTGTGTCGTGAGCCAAAGACAATACTTTTGGTTTTTAAAATATTCAAAACCAGTCTGTTACTTGTAACCCAATCAGACACTGCATTCAAGTCCTTTGAGAGGACAGAGTTAAGTTCTCCTATTGTAGGTGATGAGAAATATAACGTAGTGTCATCAGCATATAATACCAAACTGGATTTTTTCGTTACAAGAGGAAGATCATTTGTAAAAATAGAAAATAAAAGTGGTCCCAAACAACTGCCTTGCGGCACCCCACAGCTTAATCTTTTGCTGTTAGATAGTGTACCATTTAAATATACACATTGAGCTCTATTGCCCAAATAGCTCTCAAACCATGAGACAGCCATAGAACCAAAACCATAACATCTCAGTTTTTCAATCAACAATTCATGATCTATAAGATCAAAAGCAGAAGTAAAATCCAATAAAATTGCACCTGATAGCAAGCTCTTGTCAATTCCCATTAGCCAATCATCAGTCATTCTGACTAGTGCTGTACATGTTGAATGTCCAACTCTATAGCCATGTTGGGAATTATCCATCAAATTATTTGTTGTAAAATAATCTTGAATCTGTTTGAATACAATCTTTTCAAGCAGTTTACTGAGTACTGATAAGATTGTAATTGGTCTGCTGTTCTGACCATCCAGAGGGAGTTTTGGATCTTTTATTATTGGCAGTATTTTACCTTCTTTCCATAGCTTTGGACAAATCCCACTCATCAGACAGGCATTGAATAGGTGACATACAGTTGTTGATATGTAAAGGGCAGCTGTTCTTAATAATTTACCATCCAGACAGTCTGTACCAGCACAGTTTTCCACAGAAATGGTCCTTAACAAATTCTCAACCTCGTCAATTTCCACCAATTTGAACACAAACTTACAGTATTTATTTCTCATAATGTGATGATCAATTAAAGTGCATGATATACTGTTATTCTTCATGTCCATTTTATTCCTTAATTTATTAACTTTTTCTACAAAGTAGTTATTAAAATAATTGGCCATATCCAATGGTTTGGTTATAAAGAGCCCATCAGATTCAATGTAGGATGAATTCATCTTGGACTTTCTGCCCATTATGTTGTTTAACACATTCCAAAGCTTTTTGCCATCATGTTGGACCCCCTTTATTTGTTGTTGATAAAACATCCTCTTTTTCTCTCTGTTCAGCTTAGTGACTCGATTTCGTAGAGTACAATATTCTTTTTTGTCACTCACTGAGCTAGAAGCCATATAAATCTTTTTAGCTTGGTCTCTTTGTTTCATTAAAGTAGTTAACTCTTTGTCAATCCAGGGTGCACCATTAGACCGTACTGTAAATTTCCTTATTGGTGCATGTCTATTAGCTATGTTCTCAAAATATTCCATAAAGATTTTCAAAGCAGTTTCAGGGTCAGATTCATCACTAACATTAGACCACTTGACCTTTTTAATGTCTTCCAGGAAGGCATCCTTACAAAAATGCTTATAAGACCTAGCACTAATTATTTTCATACTGGCTTTAGGTACTTTGGATCTTCTAGATACCCCTATCAAATTATGGTCACTACAACCAACTGGGAGGGACACTGCTTTTGAACATGTATTAGGCACATTAGTATATATATGATCTATACAAGAAGATGATAAAACGCCTTCCTTACTAACAACCACCCTTGTAGGTACAGATACTATTTGAGTTAAATTGCAAGTTCTGGACATAAGCAGTAATCTGTTCTTCATGGAGCAGTTGTCTGCAAGCCAATTTACCTTAAAATCCCCAAGCAAGTACATTTCTTTGTTCTCGTCAGTCACTCTATCAATCATTGTGCAAATATCATTCAGATATTCCATGTTGGTATTCGGAGGCTTATAGCAGCAGCCAACAACTATTGGTTTAGTATGCGGTAAATGCACTTGTATCCAGAGAGCTTCAATATTATCCTTCATTAAGTCATATCGTAGCTTTACTGGTAGGTGTTCCTGTATGTAAATTGCTATGCCTCCACCAAAGCTGTTTCTGTCCCTGCGAAATGCAGAAAAACCATCAATAGATATTAAAGAATCATCAAATGAACCATCAAGGTGTGTTTCAGTTACAGCCATTATATGAATAGAGTTATTTTTCAAAAGTGATTCAAGTTCATGTATTTTGTTCCTTAAACTGCAGATATTTAAATGAGCTAGAATTAAACCTTTTGGTAAGTTCATAGTATGACTATCTTTTGTAAATAGTTTGGTACAGTCCATAGTAAGGCGGAAGATTAAAAGCAAACAAACAAGCAAACAAACAAACTAGGCTCTAACTCCATTCCCTTGCTTCTGGGTGGGGGGATGAACAATGAGTCTGTCGTATCGGATATAGGCTATATCACCTCGTTCTCTGGCCGCTTTCATGGCAGGGATAAGTTCCCTGCGCTTTTGTTTGACACTCTCAGAATAATCTTAATTCATGTAGATACTGGTGCCTTTCAGTTCCTTGGCTTTTCCCAGCACAGCCATTTTGTCTTTATGTCTGAGGAATTTAATCACAACAGGCCTAGGTCTCTTACCAGAGTAGCCAGATGGATTGCCAATCCTATGTGCACGTTCAATCTCCATCTGACTGCAGTCCAGATGAAGTTTCTCGGTGATCACACTCCTGATTTTGTCCTCAGTCTCCTTCCTTCCTTGCGGTGTGTCTAGTGAGCCCGACAGAGCCCGACACAGCCGACGCGAGCCGACACAGCAGTCGGCAGAGAGCGGGGGAAGTCGGGTTGGTGTGTCAAGGCCTTTACCCTTTTGCCAACAGTGGAGGATGGAGAACCACACGACTGTGGCAACGCTAACATCCATTTGTTCCATTTGTTCCCCAAGACCTGAATTTGAATGATGTTGCAATTGACAATGCTGACTTTGATCTTTTTTGTTGATGGTTCTGCTTCCAGGGCTCCTGCTACGTGCGATAACATTGCAGGTTTTGCTTTTTTGGGCCTTTGTCCCCGATACATTTTTTTTTTACTTCCACAGGTAGACCCATAGCGCATCACGTGGATACCATGTTGCTGCCTAAACAAATTGCTGTGTGTAAATGTGATGCTCACACTAACAAATCTGATTTTGTCTCTCCATGAAATGTTCAAGCTGACGCAGCTGCAAGAAACTGCGTCGAAACAACCTTTATCTCTCAAAGTACAAGCTGTCTCCCTGCTCCTTCCGTCCTCGGCTGCGACCTCAGTTGAGATTGGTGAATTGCAGCTAAGGGCTTCGCACACTGAAAAACAGTCCTGGAAGGATGCGGACTGCATGGTGATTGACGGGGTGTGGACGGGGCCTGACGGCCGGCCATGTCTCCCCAAATTTCTTTTCCCTCACTATGCTAAATTGATACACGGTCTAGATCATGTGTCCAAGGGGGGAATGGTAAATGAAATACGGAGACACTGGTTCACAGGGGGGTTCACAACTTACGCTACTGATTTTTGCAAAAGATGTGTGATTTGCTCAACCAATAATGTGGGACGGGGTTTAAAGGTGCCACAGGCTCATCCTCCACCAGACAGACCGTTTCAACATTTGCAGATGGATTTCATTAAACTTACACCCAGTGAAGGCAAAAAGTTTGTTCTGGTTATCATTTGCATGTTTTCTAAATGGACCGAAGCTTTTCCCACAACAAGACAGGACTCCGCCGCAGTGGCAAAGGCTTTGATGCACCTGATAATTCCCAGGTGGGGGATTCCAGCGAAAATCAGCTCAGACAATGGTGCTCCGTTTGTGAGCGGGGCACTGAAACAGGTCGGTGAGTACATGGGCGTAGATATACGACAACATTGCGCCTACCATCCGGCCTCCTGTGGCGCATGTGAAAGGGAAAATGGCACTTTGAAAAACAAACTTGTTAAGTGTGTGAGTCTACAAAACTGTCCTGGACCGAGGCCCTCCCCCATTGTGCTGATGCACATGAGGGCACACCGAGAAGCAGAAATGGCCTGAGCCCTTTTGAGATCCTGTTTGGTAGGCCTCTACACACAGGGATCGGGCCTGTTAAGAGGCAGCTGCCAGAAACTGGCCTTTGTGAAGACGGAATGTTACGATATTGTGCAACCTTGTCGTCTGTTTTGTCTGATATTAACAAGCAGGTTAAGGCGGCCCTCCCCAAGCCGGCAGAGACGAAACTCCATCACCTCGGAGTGGAGACTACATCGTGGTGAGGGACTTTAGACGTAAACACTGGAAAGCTCGGAGGTGGACCGGACCGTTCCAAGTGCTTCTGGTGACGGAGACAGCAGTCAAGGTTGCAGAGAGACGTGCCACGTGGATCCACGCCAGCCACTGCCGACGGGTTCCTGATCCACACGCACGCCATGCAGCTGATCGAGAGGCCACGGCCGTGGCATCCCCTTAGGCGGCTCGGATGCGGCCTAAGGGTGGCAACCAGCGTCCTGCTGGTCATCGGCATAGGGGTGGGTTTGCTTCTGTTGCTGTTGGAAAGCCTCTATGACCACACGTCACAGACCAACAGCACGACAATCTCACCTCCCCCTAACCACGATTCTGAGGCGGCACCTACCCCTCATTGGCTGGTGAGAAGGGCTGCTGTTTACACGACCAACACAACCAACACGACGTTGCAGCTAGAGGACAACATGTGGTTCCATGGCCACTGTGACGAGGAAGCTGACCACGAGATCAATGTGACACATGTTGTCGGACACCTGAATGAATTGTTGCATTTGCAGAGGAGGTCCTGGTTTTCCATTTCAGGGTGGGAAACTGCACTGTTCAACCTCTCTGCCCCTGAACTGACTATTCTTTTGGGTTTGTGTGTTTTTTCTGTGTTGTATTGTGCCATGGGTGAAGAAACTATTAGCTTCTGCCATTCCCACCGCACCTGGACGGTTTGCCCAGGAGATGGACCGCGATGATGAGTGGGTTCCTCCTTTCGTGGAGGAGGAAGAACTACTCTAAGTTTCGTTTATATTCTACATTAATCCTTCCTCAAGTTGATGTTTTTTCATTTATGCTATTGTGAACTGATTATGAGCTGTTATGTCTTGTTCACACAATGTGGGGGAGTCAATCATTAGCCTCGTGGTACGGTGGGTTAAAACATGGAGGGTTTTGTTAGGACATATGGAGAATTTTGTCATTTTTATTATTATTATTATTATTTTACATTTTATCACATTTTTATCCTTAACTGCTTGGTCACACAGTGCCTTTGATTTTTTTTCTTCTCCTTTTCCCTTCATGGACTATTGTGCTGAATGTGATTTGTTTTGTCATTGTTTGAAGTAGATTAGTTTATATTTCATAATGGGTCTTTTCCCCTTCGGGGGTTTTTTCCCTCCTTATCTATGATAGAGTAGCTAGACTGATTGAGTCTTTTGGCTCTCCCTTTGTCTAGTGGAGGGAGGGGTTTTGGCTCTTCTGTACCCGTGACCTATGATCCTCTGTCGGGGTTTCTTTCACTCCCACGTTGGAGAATGGGTGTGCTAGCGTTTGGCTGGTGCGGGACAGAGCATAAAGGTCACGGGGTAGGTCAGTGCAAAATTTTCTATTTTTTTGTGGTGTAGCATAAAATGCTAAAAAGGGTGGAATGTAATGGAAAATGTTGGTATAACACTGTCTGTTGCCTGTTTTCAAGTGAACATTCCTATGCCGAGGTCATGTTCCTTTGACACAGAGCCTGGCACGGTTGTCAGGGTGATGGGTGATGTTTTGTCTAGTTTCCCAGCTTCCCAACTATAAGATAAGTTTTCTTTAAACACGTTCAGCTCACTCAGGACTGACGGTTCATGTGACCGGTTGAACTGTGGGGCTCCATTCAATTGAATGTTTTTCCTCTTTTCATTCAACTTCAGAAAGACAGCTGAGGTGTCCTGACATTCTTTTGAACAACAATTTTTGCCACCACATGACTTTAGTTGTTTAATGACGCAAATTATGGATGACATAGCGCCTACTAAAACCAAATTAATTTCTGGCAAGACAAAAGCACCATAAGGGAATGTGAAACCAGTGAGGGCCCTTAAAAGGAACTGCCGCAAATCCGAGCGCAAGTGGCGCAAGACCAAGCTGCAGGCTGACTATAAGATCTATAAAGATATGCTCAGCACTTATAGCAAATAAATAAAACAATCCAGACAGCAGTACTTCTCTCAAAACATCACTGACAATTCACATGATGCTAAGTTTCTCTTTAGCACAATTGACAAACTTATTAATCCTCCGAGACCAATACCTACTGAGTTCCACTCCTCTGATAAATGTAATGAATTTGCATTATACTTTAAATATAAAATCCTGAACATTAGGAACAATGTTGCGGCTTCCTCTGCTGGTGGACATGACCACTCTCCCGCTGCTCAGCACCGTAGTGCCAGCACTCTTTCCAACTTCACCCTTACTCAGTGCAGTGAAATTCAGGAAGTAGTACAACAGCTGAGCTCTGCGACCTGCTCGCTTGATCTTATGCCCACTAAACTGTTCAAAGATGTTTATAACTGTATTGGTGATGATGTACTCAAAATTGTAAATACCTCCCTACAGTCTGGAATCTTTCCCTCAGGTCTCAAACATGCTATTATAACACCATTGATGAAAAAGAGTAACCTTGATCCATTCACTACAGGCACATTTCAAACCTTCCATTCCTGGGGAAAATTCTGGAGAAGGTTGTCTACCAGCAATTACACAGGTATCTGTCATATAATAGCCTGTTTGATGCCTACCAGTCTGGTTTTAGAAAAAATCACAGTACAGAAACTGCCCTCGTCAGAGTTATCAATGATCTGAAGATTAACACAGACAACCACAAAGTCTTTATTCTGTTACTCCTCGACCTTAGTGCAGCTTTTGATACTGTGGACCATGTCATTCTACTTCAGCGCCTTGAACAGTGTTTGGGCCTCAGAGGCAGAGGTTTTCATCATATCTAAGTGGTAGATCTTTCTCTGTTTCGGTTGGCAGCTATGAATCTGATAATGTCAGCATTCAATATGGAGTCCCACAAGGGTCAATTCTAGGTCCCCTACTTTTCAATTTGTATATGTTACCACTTGGGTCCATCATTCGGCATCATAATATTCAATATCATTCTTGTGCTGATGACACACAATTATATGTATCTGTTACTGCCAATCATTTGAGCCCAGTCAATGACCTCATTCAATGCATTACAGATATCAAGTATTGGATGGCAACAAACTTTTTACAGCTAAATGAAGAAAAAACAGAGATTATTTTAATTGTTCCAAGTGCTCTGAGGCAATATATTCTCCCTCTATTAACTCCTCTGTCAGTAAAACCGTGTGAGCTTGTCAAAAACTTGGGTGTTGTAATGAAGCTCTTGGTGGCTCAGGAAAAGTAGCCAACGATATGGGGTGTCTAGTCAGGACACGGGAGGCAGGGAAAACCTTTAGACGGTTTATTTGCGGCTTTATGGTACAGAACAGGCAACTGGACTTTGCATCGGTGTGTGTGTGGTCTAAATGAAGGAATAAAGGAAATAACATTATAATCTAAATAGACTCTACTGGTAAACAACTAAAATAGGCCAAACAATAACTAGTGATTTACGGCAAGAACAGCGATTAAAGCTAAATAAAGGGGACAGGTAAAGGAAACGATAATTCTATACAGACTAATGGTAAATTATCACATACATAACTGCTCGACTTACAACGGTAACATACAAGCACTAACAGTCACTAAATATCCTAAATACAAAGAACTAAACACTTACTTGTAGTCATGAACGCACACAAACAGGGAAAACTAACTCAACTGGATGCTTAATGTATGCTCAAAGTCAGTGTCTCAGTCTGTCTGCTACTTCTCCTGAAGTGCAGCAGAGGTGGGGTGAAGAGCAGACATGCCCAGACATGTTGAGGGCAAAGGGCGAGCCCAGGTAGGAGAGAGAGATCAGGCCACACGCAAGGGGAGGGGGAGAGTGGGGTGCAGCAGCTCAGCTCCCTGAGCCTTTTGCACAGCCGCCCCCTAATTCACTGTGTGAATTAGTTTCCTGAAAGGCTCAGCTGTCCGTGGGGGCTGCTGTCGGGACGTCCTCTGGTAGGGCTGGTAACTCGATGAGCTTGGCCACTGGCCTGGTGTAGGTCCTCTCGTTAACCTTCACCTCAGCGGTCCGAACCTTCCCATCAGCACTCCTGATGATCTTGGTGACCCGTCCTATGGGCCACATGGCTCGAGGTAGCCGCTGGTCTATCACCATCACCACCGTACCGACGGTGAGGTTCTCTGTGTCCCGCGCCCACTTCTGTCTCAACTGCAAGGAAGGTAAATAGTTCCGCAGGAAATGGGTCCAGAACTGGTCGGCTAACACCTGACTGTGCCGCCACCTTTTCCGACTTAGGATTTCGGATTGGGGGTACACCACCAGAGGGAGTGAAGAGTCGGGCCGCCCCATGAGGAGGTAGTTGGGGGTTACTGGATCCACATCGGCTACATCAGTTGAAACGTAGCCCAGCGGCTTAGAATTGAGGATACCCTCGACTTCGATCAGGACAGTCCTCAAGACTTCTTCAGTCACCGTCTGTGCTCCCAGGGTAACGTAGAGTGCAGCCTTGATGGATCGGACTTCCCGCTCCCAGGTCCCGCCAAAGTGAGGTGCGTTTGGTGGGTTGAACTGGAAGCGGATCTGATGCTTAGCCAGCTGGCTCTGCAATTCTTCGCTCATTGCCTGGAAACTCGCTCTGAGCTCGGACTCTCCTCCGCGATAGTTGGTCCCTTGGTCGGAGAGGAGCTCGAAGGGTGTTCCTCGTCGGGCCACAAACCGTCTGAGAGACAGAAGGAAGGAGTCTGTATCCATGTTCTGCAGTACGTCTACATGGACACACCTGGTGGTCATGCACTTGTAAACTATACCCCATCTCTTTTCTGTACCCCGACCTCGCTTGACCTGAAACGGGCCAAAGCAATCCACCCCTGTCGAGTAGAATGGAGGCTTCATGAGGCGGAGGCGACAAGGAGGTAGGTCAGCCATCTTGGGAATAGTCGGTTTCGCTCTCCACTTCTGGCATTCTGGGCAGGATCTCTGATGGCGGCGCACAGCCTCGCGACCTCGGAGGATCCAGAACTTGCGTCGCAGTTCTGCGAAGACCCTTTCGGCTCCGGAATGGAGTGTCCTGTTGTCATACTGCTGTATGATTAGCTTGGTGACAGGGTGCTTGGGTTCAAGCACGATAGGGTGTACAGCGTCTTCCTCCAGGCTGGTAGAACGGCGCAACCTTCCGCCCACACAGATGAGGCCTTTCGAAGCATCATACTCCGGCGCAAGTGCCAGGAGCCGACTGTTGGATGGAACAGCTTTCCCCTTCTGGAGGGACTGGATTTCTTCTGGGAAACTATCGGATTGCGCTCTCTGTAGGATCTGGAGTTCTGCTTCTGCGTAGTCATCAGCGCTAGGAACACTGGACGGCGAGGCCGCCCCGTGCAGTGACCTACTTGTTGCCTCAAGGAGCTCTTCGAAGGTGGAGTGGTCTTTGACGGCTGGAATCTCTGGAGCAGGGGTAGTTGATGTGAGACCACAGAACACAGTCTTCTTCATCTCTGTCTCGTCCGGAACCTCCACAACAGCAGGTGAGGACGGCCAACTGTTGTGTGGTTGTTGAAGGAAGGCAGGCCCATGACTGAACTGATTCGGCTTGGCCAGATCTGCCAGTGTCATTCCTCTGGTGATGGGATCTGCCGGGTTATTCCGTGTCTCCACGTACCTCCATGATTGGAGGTCCGTCAGCTCTTGGATTTCGGATACACGAGTTCCGACGAACACTTTGTATCTGCAAGACTCAGACTGTACCCAGGTAAGGACTGTGGTGGAGTCAGACCACAGTACTGTCTCTTTCAGCTGAAGGATGAGCTCTCTCTGGATCAGCTGGGCGAGCTGAGCTCCAGTCAGTGCAGCACAAAGTTCAAGACGTGGCATCGACTGCTGTTTCTTAGGTGCCACCCTAGAGCGAGCTAGCAAAAAAGCCACATAGACTTGACCTCGGGAGTCTTCACCATGTAAGTAAGCGACTGACCCGTAGGCTGACTCTGATGCATCACAGAAAATATGAAGTTCAAGGCTAAGGGCACTTACGTCGGCTTCTGGTGGGAAGTAGCTGCGGGGAAGGCTGACTCTTGGAAGCTGGGGGAGCTCTTCCTCCCACGTGTTCCAGGCTTTCAGGAGTTCGGCAAGTAAGTGCGGGTCGTCCCAGTCACGGTCCTTGGCCCACAGTCTCTGGACCAGAACTTTAGCCCTTGTGGTGAAGGGCAGGATATGGCCTAGGGGATCATACTGACTTGCTAGTATCCTGTAGATACTTCGCATGGTAGTCTGGCTTGGGGCAACCGGGCGATGCCTGTAGTGGAGCGTGTCCTCCATGAAATGCCAACTGAGGCCGAGCGTCAGTTCTTGAGCTTCCCCGTGGGTCTGGGAAACCCATCTCTCACTGCTGTCAGACTTGGCTTCTTTGTGCAAGTCGCTGATCACCTCTGGCCGGTTACTGGCCCACTGACGGATCTCGAAGCCTCCGGTGGCTAAGAGGGCTCTCAGCTTGGTCACAAGGTTACTTGCTTCTTCTTCGGTGGGCAGACTCTGTAAGCAGTTATCCACGTAGAAGCACTGTTCTACACTGTGGCGAACGTCTTCTCCCAATTGGCTAGACTCGATGATGTGGTTTTGGAGAGCAAAGATCGCGCAACAAGGGCTGCAAGTCGTTCCGAATGGAAGGACCTCCCACTGGTACACTGATGGTGGTTCGTCAGTCTTCAGTTCCCTCCAAAGAAACCTCAGTAAGGGCTTGTCTCTGTCCAACAGGCGAATCTGATGGAACATCCCCTTGATATCTCCACTTAATGCGACACGATGCTCTCTGAAACGCAGTAGAACTCCAAGGAGTGAAGGTCCTAAGGCTGGACCGGGTAGGAGGTACCTGTTCAGACTCTGTCCACCAAACTGGAAGCCGCAGTTAAACACTATCCGGTCTTTCCCGTTGTGCCTAACCATGTGGTGGGGTAGGAACCATGACTCCTCCGATGCGTCAGCGTCACAGGAGTCGATCTTGGTGACGTACCCAGCAATCTCCAATTTCTTGATCTCCCCGAGGTAGGTAGAGGCACGCTGCAAGTCTCGAGCTAACCTCCTCTCTGTGTTCCGCAGGTTTTTCATCACGACTTCCCTGGGAACTCGAAGCTGGGGCATATTTTGGGCACGCAGGAGGGGAGTAGCATATCGATGCACACCATTGACCTCTACACGGGTGGTCTCGGCTGCCAACAGGTCCACTGCATACTTGTCCTGTCTGGATCTGGTCACTAACCTCTCGCTCTTGAACGGTAGTGTATCCAACTGCCACAGCCGTTCCACTTGATGAAACAGCTCAGCAGAAGGTGAGGAAATGGTAAACAAGCACTGTGTGGTTGGAAGCTGTTGCTGCAAGTACCTCGCTGGGCCTTGGAGTGTCCAGCCCAGGTTAGTCTTGATGGCCACTGGGCCACCAGGGGGGCCCAGGTGCACTGGCTCAGTTGGGGTGATTAGATCAGCGTGATCAGACCCAATCAGGAGGGTTGGCTGAGCTCCATCGATGGGCGGGATCGCCAAACCTTGTAGATGATGATACTTCTTCTGGAGCTGTGAAACTGGGTAGCTGTACTGAGACAGGCCAAGGTGGTCACCTGTGAAGGCACCTTGTATGGGGAACCTCCTACTTGGTTGGGATGTTGGTGAGATGGTGAAGGAGACTCTTGAACCTGATAGTGTCTTGATATCCTGGCGGATGGTACGGAGAGTCAGGTCTTCTGCTTGACCTTGTATTCCCAGGCGTCGTGCTGCTGAGGAAAGCAGGATGGTCCTCTCCGAACCGTCATCCAATACTGCATACGTGTCGAACACTCTGTCCTTGTAGTGCAGGTTAACTCGGACGATCTTGAGAAGCACTTGGCTATATCCATTTGGCTGATCCAGGTAGTGAGTCTCGGCTGTCGATGTGAGGGTTGGCTCATTCTCACTCCTCTGGTTGACCTTGTGCAGAACGGACAGGTGTTTGGACTTACAAAGTCGACATGGCTTCTTCAGGTCACAGGCAGAAGCTAGGTGAGAACGGCCGCATCTCCAGCACCTTCTCTTGGTTTTGGTCCAGTCCACTATCTCCCCTTTGGTCAGCTTAGCGAAGCGCTCACATTGGCTGAGGTAATGTTCTGAATCACAGTAAGGGCAGTACATTTTACCCTTACCTTGAGGAGGGACAGGAGGCGCTGCTCTGCTGGGCTTGTCAGGAAGAAGGTCTTTGGAGCTGTCTGTCCCATGCATGACTGTAGTCACCTTTCCCTTGGACTTGTACTGTTTAAAGTCCTTCCTGTCCTTCTCGCTGTTAACTTGAATGGATGGCTCAATATCCAGGCATCTGACCTCTGCCTTCAGCCACTCCGAGAAGTCAGCGAGTGACAGCTTCATATTATCCGGGTCCTTTCTGTACTGTTGACGACGGAACCTCTCTTGCTGGTGCTTGGGGAGCCTGCTGAGGAGGCGTTTCACGTTTGAACCGCAGTGAAGTTCCTCATGGCCTTCGCCTCGGAGAGTCTTCAGCATCCCAACCAGGGACTGCACTCTGATGGAAAACTCGTCGAGAGCCTTATCGTCTCTGATGGGTGGTAGACGTTCCATGTCCTCTATCTCCCTCAGTGCAAACTGATATGGGCGTCCGTAGCGCTCATCCAGAGCCTTCAGGGATTCAGAGTAAGGCATACTCGACTCTGCGTAAGCTAGCACCAGGCGGTGGGCCTGTGGCACCTTAACGTGCTTCAACAGAATGGCATACTTATAATGTTCAGACTGTGAAGGATGCAGGAGGGTGCTGAGTGAAAGTCGTAGCTCTACGTATTGAGCCCGATCTTCCTTGTTGAAGTCTGGAAAGGTTGGGCCTTCCACATTGGGAGGTGCCTGCTGATACGCTGTGGGGATATAAGGATAGGGGTTCCACTGGTAATGGTAGGGGGGATGGGCCATGTAAGGAGGCTGATGAGTAGCAGGATGCTGTGCAGGCTGGTATGCGGGTGAGGACGTCACACGCGCTGGAGAGGGGTATCCAGGCTGTAGCACTGGCGGAGCAACTGGTCGGAGGTAAGGCAGATGAGCGGTTTGAGCTGGAGGTGGGTACCTTAGGTGAGACTCTTTACTTGGTTCGTTCTTGGTAGGTAAGGCAGCGTCGTCGGTGCCATCTGGGATAGGGTAGGCCGACAGTGAGCTAGCTGGTGAATCAGTTCTTGACCGGCCCACTGTCTGCTGGGGACCTTGAGGTGGCCCATCGGGATGGCTGGGCTGATGATATGACACTAGATCATGTTCACTCTCCTGCTTGACCCCCCTAAGGTCATGGTGTGGATCAAGCGTGTGCTGAGGAGGGTGAGTGGCTCGACTAAGAGGCGGGGGTAATGTCCACTGTTGCTCCTGGAGCTTCAACTCTCTTAGTCGGTGAGTCAGTTCTGCAGCTACGTTTAACTGGTCCTCAGTCTGGTAATGGTGAGGGGCACGTGCAGTGGAAAACTGTGGTTCACCTCTTCTGTCTGGGTGGGGTTGGCGGAGAGGTGTCTGATGCCGTGATGACCTCCTTGATGAATGGGCTGAGGGCATGGGGGTACGTTGCTGCAGAATGGTCTCCAAAAGCTCTGTTTGCCTTTTGGCGGTCTCACTCTGTTGACGTGCTGTCTCCAAAGCCTGCTGGACAATCGCTTCATGCACGTTCTGGGTAGAGGAGGTGGATGAAGTGCTTCTAGCTGGACTGAGCTGCCTTCTCTCCTCTTCATGCCTGTGCATCTGCTCTGTTCCATGCCGGCCTGTATATTCCACATGATAGTCGTCTAGGTATCTTGGGCGCTGCGTTGTGCGTTTGGGGCGCACAGATGGTGAAGCCTTGGGACTGGTTTCCTCTTTACTGGTTGCCATATCGTTGACTCAATCCGGCTCGAAGGACCATAAATTGTAATGAAGCTCTTGGTGGCTCAGGAAAAGTAGCCAACGATATGGGGTGTCTAGTCAGGACACGGGAGGCAGGGAAAACCTTTAGACGGTTTATTTGCGGCTTTATGGTACAGAACAGGCAACTGGACTTTGCATCGGTGTGTGTGTGGTCTAAATGAAGGAATAAAGGAAATAACATTATAATCTAAATAGACTCTACTGGTAAACAACTAAAATAGGCCAAACAATAACTAGTGATTTACGGCAAGAACAGCGATTAAAGCTAAATAAAGGGGACAGGTAAAGGAAACGATAATTCTATACAGACTAATGGTAAATTATCACATACATAACTGCTCGACTTACAACGGTAACATACAAGCACTAACAGTCACTAAATATCCTAAATACAAAGAACTAAACACTTACTTGTAGTCATGAACGCACACAAACAGGGAAAACTAACTCAACTGGATGCTTAATGTATGCTCAAAGTCAGTGTCTCAGTCTGTCTGCTACTTCTCCTGAAGTGCAGCAGAGGTGGGGTGAAGAGCAGACATCCCCAGACATGTTGAGGGCAAAGGGCGAGCCCAGGTAGGAGAGAGAGATCAGGCCACACGCAAGGGGAGGGGGAGAGTGGGGTGCAGCAGCTCAGCTCCCTGAGTCTTTTGCACAGGTGTTATTTTAGATGCTGATCTTAACTTCCAGAAACACATAGCTAATGTCTCCAGGACTGCCTTCTATCATCTTAGAAATATATCTAAAGTAAGATGCTTTCTGTCACAATCAGACTCTGAAAAACTGGTTCATGCCTTTATCTCCAGTAGATTAGATTAGACTTTTTGCAGGACTAACAAAGCAAGTGTTACATAAACTCCAGTTTATTCAAAATGCTGCAGCCAGAATTCTAACAAAAACCAGGAGGTATGAACACATCACTCCTGTTTTGTCCTCTCTGCACTGGCTCCCTGTTAAACAAAGAATAGATTTTAAAGTACTTATTTTTGTCTTTAAATCTATGAATGGCTTAGCTCCCTGTTACATAGTTGACATGCTGACTGAATACATTCCGGACAGATCCCTTAGATCATCAAATAAGAGTCTTCTAATCATTCCTAGAATCCACACTAGATCTGCTCATGGTGCTTTCAGTCACTACTACACTCTCTGGAATTCCTTGCCACAGGAACTAAGGTCTGCTCCAACAGTGCCCACTTTCAAAAGTAGACTAAAAACTTACCTTTTTGCACAGGCGTTTGCCTAAACTCATGGTTGGCTGGGTGATCGCACTTTTTGTTAAGATGGAATCATGGTTGTTATAATTGTTTTTTCTCTTGTCATACTCGTTATCTATTTCTGTTATTGTAAAGTTGTAATTTTGTTTATTTGTTTGATTATGTATTTTTGAGCATATTGAGCCCATGCTTTTTGACTTGACTTGACTAGTTTACATTACCGATTCACCGATACATCCTGTTGGTTCCACCAGTTAAAACAGAAATGAATGGATAAATATTAAAAAATATTTGATCACAAACCTACTGGGTTCAAAGTTTCTGCAATGAAAGACAACTACATTTAAATGTAAGTACGACCGATACTTTATTTTTAATCTATAATTTCTAGTTTCTACGGAGCCCCTAAAGGGACACAGATTTTTTTTTTATTTTTATAATGAGTTTTAAGCGTGCGCGTGAAACCTTTAAGCACGCGCGTAAAACCTTTAAGTGAGCAGGTAAAGTTGTTTACTTGCAAGCAAAGTGGTAATGTACTTATAATGGAGTCCCAGGTTAAAATATAGCTCAGCTAAATCCTGTAATGTCATTTCCATTCATAAACAGAGCAGGGCGCAACTGGAGGGTCTCCAGTTCCAGCAATACTCCCATGTACTTGTTTTTAGGCGCTCACGTAGAACAACTTTTAGGCGCTCACTTATAAGTTTTGCGAGAGCACGTGAAACTTTTTAGTGAGTGCATAAACGTTTTACGTGCTCACGTAAACAACTTTACGTGCTCACTTAAAGGTTTTACGCGCGCGCGTAAAGGTTTCACGCGCACGCTTAAAACTCATTATAAAAAAAAAAAAATCTGTGTCCCTTTAGGGGCTCCGTAAGTTTCCACTTTCAATACGTTATTTATTCAGATTTTTAGGTTGAAGATAAAAAAGCATTAAAGTCCTCTATAGTACATGAAAGAATCAAAAGCATAAAAGTAACAGGGCAGCACGGTGGCTTAGTGGTTAGCACTGTTGCCTCACAGCAAGAAGGTCCCCGGTTCGACTCCCAGGCCCTGTGTGGAGTTTGCATGTTCTCCCCGTGCTTGCGTGGGTTCTCTCCGGGTACTCCGGCTTCCTCCCACAGTCCAAAAACATGCATATTAGGTTAATTGGTGATTCTAAATTGCCCGTAGGTGTGAGCGTGAGTGTGATTGTGAGCATGGTTTGTGTGTTTCTATGTGGCCCTGTGATGGACTGGTGACCTGTCCAGGGTGTAACCCCTGCCTCTCACCTAAAATGAGCTGGGATAGGCTCCAGCAGACCCCCGTGACCCCGCAAGGGATAAAGCGGGTAAGATAATGAATGAATGAATGAATGAAGACAGTAACCATACGTCACTAAAAAGGCCACGCCCCCTTTCCGGTGAAAACAAAGCAGACTCCACATTAATGCCCAAGAGTTGCTGCGTTGTCTATTGTTCGTCGAACAACTTAAAAGAGCCAAACTTAAGATTTTCTCTGCTCCCTTCAAGAGAGCGAAACAAAAAGAGGAGAGATTTATGGCTTCAGGCGATACGAAGAGTGAATGAAAATTTCAAGCCGTGGGACCCGGCTAGTCCATATGTGTACGTGTGTGGGAAACACTTCATCACAGGTACGTTAAATTATCATGTTAACATTAGCTAATGTCACTCGTCAAAGTTGTCACTTAGTTAGATCTTATGTATGCAAAAATCAGCTTCCTCATCCACTGGCCTGACAGATGCATCAGAGAGACCACCAGGGATGATGGACAACTTTCCTGCCTCACAGCAACATCAATAATTTTATTGATTGCTTTGAAATTAGAATTGAAAATCCTAAGGGCCTTAAAGCTAGGTAAAGGTTACAAAAATGTGTAAATTATGACTACTTAAGCCGGGCATACACTGTGCGATTATCGGCTCGTTTTGAGCCGATTTTCCAGTCGTGCGACTTTTTTTTGATCGGGCCCGATTTTGACCCAATCGTTGCTCGTGCCTCGTGCAGTGTACGTGGGGTAACGACGCGAGATTAACACCTCACGACGAGCTCCCGATCACAAATCGTGAGGTCGCAAGAAAATTAAGCATGTTTGAAATCCTGGTCGCTCCTCGTGAAGGCATCGCACAGTTGAAGCCGTGCTGCGACCAGATTTACCTCATCCTTTCACAGAGAGCATGCGCAATCTCTGATGTCACCTCAAAAACTATTATTTGTAGTTTAAGTGTTGCAAATTCACACTACAACATGTTTTAATAGCAGAAAAAGACCGCATTTCCACGTTCGGTGCGTGTCGCCGCGTACCCTGCGCCGTAGGCTCTGCGTTGGTGTAACGCGGAACCATAAATCAGCCTTCAGTGTGTGCGCTGTCTGCTGTAGGCCGTCAGGTCACCCACCTTTTCGTTTCATCTCGTTCCCACCTCCTGCGTGTAAATTCTTTTAACTTTAAAAAAAAGAGCTATTAATGTTAAGCATAGGATAAAAGTTTGAACTCGGATTTTTGGGAAGTATTTTCAAGATCGTTATTTTAATAGCGGGACTATTTCCAGCGGCGCCTGTGTCAAGGAGCGCTTCGTGATCGTGCTGGACCAATAACAGCGGCCCCTGATGTAAACAAACCTGACGTCATACAATGTGCGCAACCTCGTCTTCCCAAATATGTAGAAAAATACAATATAATGAGCCAAAAAGTGCACAAAAATGACTAAAACAGTGTTATATGATGCCACAATGAAGATGAATTATAAACTAAAGTGAAATAATAAAAATCGCCCATAATGTGATTTCGTTTTTATCATTGTGCTGTACTGTTCGGAACAACTCTTTTTTCTCTTCTCATTTTGCTGGGACGTCGGGTTCCTCCGCGAGACACAACTTTTGCGGTATGTGTTCATTGTTATGTCTAAAAATGATGCGCAGTGACCACCCAACCAGAAACGGTACAGATATTTTGCCCCAGAACCGGCGTCGAGTTCCAGTACACAGAGGTCCGACGGGAGGATTATGATCGTATAGTGTGAGCAGATGGGTCGCATCCGAGCATCGGCTCGTACAGTGTGAGAACATAAATCGTGGGCTCTAAACTTTTGAACTCCGCGATCTAGTCGTGCAGTGTGAGATGGGGCAGTCTCATACGATTCAAAATATCGCACAGTGTATTCCCGGCTTTAGCCAGGTGACTCTTAATAGGGTTCCTGCACAGGTCTTGAAAAGTATTACAAAGAAACTGATTATTAACAATCTTAATCATTTTGAACAGCAGACTAAGTCTCCAAAATAATTCTAGTACCAGAAAAAGTAAGACATTTTTAATTGGAAAATGTGTAGGAAACATGTTTTGCTAACAGTTATTTTTGTTTTTGTTTACCCCCACTGTTGGAACTATTAATAAGTTATCATGCTTGCTATTAACAGGACGTATGATGATTTGCTTACGCCTGTGACGCACTGATAAAACAATGCTGTGTTTAAGTATTATAAGTGCTGCACAAGAAGTTTCCGGATATCAGCATAAAGCAGATATCTGCGGAGAAGAGGAAACTTCTTGTTGCTAAACAAATGAGAACAAGCCTGACTCAATACCTGAATCCGCT
>NC_084605.1:10066821-10126821 GCF_033807715.1 Cololabis saira | reverse complement strand
GCAGGCTACGGCGTAGCCTACGCCGTCTACGCCGTAGGCTACGCCGTCTACGCAGGAGCCTAATGCACTGGTAAGATGCGCACGACATTGATCATTTTTGCAGATCTCCCGTGCATCACAGAACTTTGATCCAGTTTGCCTGAACCGAGACGTCTTATGGGCTCCCTCGTCAGCCTCCACGGCCGGGAGATGCTGCTCATCTATGTTTTAGATACCTGTCCCAGTTAAACTAACGGGGCTTATCTTCCCAGAGCTCTACGTCAGGGGTCACCAACCCTGGTCCTCGAGGGCCGGTGTCCCTGCAGGTTTTAGATGTTTCCCTGCTTCATTGCACCAGGATACAAGTGACTGTGTCATCAACAGAAGTATCATGACTTTGATGACAAGCTGGTGACGATGATTAATTAGAATCAGGTGTGTTAAAGCAGGGAAACATCTAAAACATGCAGGACACCGGCCCTCGAGGACCAGGGTTGGTGACCCCTGCTCTACGTCATCGCCCCCAGAATGCATTGCGCAGGTAAAACATGGCGCCTCCCGCAGGTCAAAATATGTGATAAACATTGTAGATTTTTAAAGCAATTAGATTATTTTATGTGTTTCTAACAACATATTTTAGTATAACAGAACAATTGTGGCTAATTAGGGACTACATGTCTTAATAGCCAGGGTTCCTTTTAAACCAGCTGCAGCCCTTTCAGCTCATGAGGAGCGGCTGCGAGTTGTTCATTTGCTGGTTTGTTTTGTTAACTCTGTGAGCTTTATTGGTTTGTTTGTTAGTTTGCTGGTGGTTTTTTTTCTCTCTCTGATTTTTGAGTTATTTATGAAGACGTTCTGAGTTCCCTGTGAGCAGTACTCGAGTTGAGGGGGGATGAAATAAAAAACGGTCAAAATCACCCCCCCCTGAAATAAAAACAGTAAAAATCATCCCCCCTGTAAAACTGCCATCCCTCCTTCCCATCCCTTATGTCATTTCATCAATGAATGTGGTTTTACTGCTATTTCAACATTTAGAGTCATCACCAGAAAAATAACACCAGAAAAATAACTTATTTGACAATTTTCACCTGTTTCAAGTAAATTTTCACTTGAAATAAGTAGGAAAATCTGCCAGTGGAACAAGATTTATCTTCTTATTACAAGCAAAAAAATCTTGTTCCACTGGCAGATTTTTCTACTTATTTCAAGTGAAAATCTACTTGAAACAGGTGAAAATTTTAGTTTTTTCCAGTGATGAGTCTTGCTTTAAGTGTAATGAGATTTTTTTTTTACCAAAATGAGACATTTTAACTAGAAATAAGACAAATATTCTTGTTAAGATTTTTAGTTTTTGCAGTGATCCATTTTACTTATCCTGTTAAGGACAGAGTCATATTGATAAATTCAGAAAACTGTTTTTTATTGTTGTGTTTTGATGTATTTGATGTAAGCCCAGTGGATATTTAAAGCTTGCAGAAGGCTGCATTTAACTGCTGCTATGTCATTCCTGCAGTATTTCTGCAGGTGTTTTGGTCAGTGCTATTATTTGTAATATATTATATTATTTGTAATCAGCACAAATTATCTGTCCCCATATGATAAAATCCACCATCCCCCCTGATTTTTTTTTTTTACAACTCGAGTACTGCCTGTGAGAAAGGTTTTTTGTTCCCTGTGGGAGTTTTTCTGTGTTTTTCTATTAAACTACGCCTCGTTTTGGCTAAAGTTTAACCCGGTTTGGTGTCGTGCGATTGGGTTCAGAGAGAACGACCCATGTGTAGACGTGTTAGAGGTAAAGGCACAGATTTGTTTTCTTTATTGTTGTAATCTGTGCTTTAAATAAATCTGGCATTGTTTATTATAAAACAGACTGATTTATTGCTTGTGTAGTTGAAAAATACATGAGAACAGGACCTTGAAAAAAATAATCGCATATTAAATCGCAATCGCAATATTGAGGAAAAAAATCGCAATTAGATTATTTTCAAAAATCGTTCAGCCCTAAACGTGACGATATGAAAGTAAATGGTGAAAGTGAGATAAGATTAAGAGCAAAACAAAAGCACTGTTATAAAATTTAACAGAGGGGAAAATTCCTGGCAGCAGATGTGTGGAGAAGGTCAGCAGAGACCACAGAAACATCCAAACCTCCACAGACTAGACACACTCTCTCTGGATCATATTCCTTCTGCATTTCATGTGACAGAGGATTCAGATGTAAACCTGGACGATGAAGATCCAGTTTCTCTTCTGCTGTTATCTGAGACTAGATTATAAAGAACTGTGGCATGTTGAGACTCGTCTTATGAGTGGGAAGTTTAACAAACAACATATCTGGCAGGTCCGTGTGTGTGTGTGTGTGTGTGTGTGTGTGTGTGTGTGTGTGTGTGTGTGTGTGTGTGTGTGTGTGTGTGCGTGTGCGTGTGCGTGTGTGTGTGTGTGTGTGTGTGTGTGTGTGTGTTGGATCTGGGTGAGCTGCGGGACAGTCGATACAAAGATGTATAATTCGTGGATTTTCATTTCAAATGTATTTTAGTGAGCTCAGTTTTCTCAGCAGGACTCCTCTCTCCTCCATGATCGTTGTCATTTATTGTACAATGTGTATCAGGTAACAGTGACCTCAGAACTCATCTACCTGAGGAACAACATTCCTCCCAGACATCAGCTTGGCTCCTCTCCCCCTGTATTTCACGTTGAGTTCATGTTGGGACAAAAACACAGCAGAGCAGCTGGCAGTTAATGTAAAAAAAAAAAATACTCAAACCAATGTTTTTCCGAATTTCAGAGTTACAATAGTGGAATTACACTCTTAAACAGGTTGTGATTGTGTTTCTGGTTTGGGGTTTTAGGGTGGATCTGAAATTGGAGCTCCATGATCCAGATACTTCCTGTTCATCCCAGTTTACTGAAATGATGAGATGCACCTCAATGAATGGGAATGAATGTGGCTTAACATTTAAAATAAGTATTTACGCCACGATATTGGCAATGAAACCATGGAAGTTGGTATGATGTAAGTCTGAAGGATAAATGTATTAGTCTTTATTTCTGTGTTTCATCTAAACTGACTTCTTTGGTGTGTGTGGTCCTCTAGAGGGCTACACACACTAAAGAGGAGGTTTCTAGATTTATTGCTGCATTTCAGTAATATACCACAATGCACTGTAACCTTTATTTCTTGCACCTCATTTGTTGTATTCTTTTTTAACTTATGTCTGTTTTTCATTTTGGTGAATTCTAGTACTGGACATTATACTCAGACCAGCTCAGAAACGAGATCCGCTGCTCTGTAGACCCAGTAGCGTCTCGATCCTCCACAGATGTGGAGTTTCTCACGGCAGCAGCAGCACATCTCAGGTGAGGCTCGATCTAATGAGTCGCCATGGCAACGGACACACCCACCACACCTGAAACAAAACCTGTCCGTCAGGAGTGTGAACTTACTGATAAAGCAGGAAATAATCAGAAATACTTATATCCAGAATAAACCGTCCAACTGAAGCAGAGAGATAAAGAACATGATCACAATCATCAGTTTTATGCTTTATTGTCTGTTTTTGTGCTGCTCGGTTTTCTCTAATGCTGGTGAGTAATCAGTTAACTCTGATATTTTTTAAAGGCTAACGTATAAAACCTTCTCATAACCAACCATTGCCAGTTTGGATAAAAAAGACGGGTAAAGATCAGTTTTCATTTATTAAATCCATAAATATGCTGTGAAAGTTTAAACTTTAGTGACGCAATTCTTCAACTGTCGACAGCAGGAGGAAGAAGCTTCTCTGTCTCTGATCTAAATAATAATAATAATAATAATAATAATAATAATAATAATAATACTACATTTTATTTATAATGCACTTCATGTTATGGAAAATGGAAAGTGCTACAGTTTGATAATTAAAAGGAAACAGAAATAATAAAATCAAGATAAGAGATAAAAGGGATAAAAAGTCAAGACATGGCAGAAAAGACAATAAAATAATTCAACTAGGGAAAAAAAACAACGGCATTTTTTAGTGATAAAATGCTTTGCTAAAAAGAGGTTTTTAGTGCTCTTTTAAAATTGTCCGTGGTTTGTGGTGCCCTTAGGTTGTCAGGGAGGGCATTCCAGAGACGTGGGGCAGCGACACTAAAGGGCCTGTCACCCACGGGTGCAGAGTCTGGTCCTGGGAACATGAAGGCGGTTAGTGTGAGAAGAGCGGAGGGAGCGTGTAGTGGGTTTTGAGAAGAGTAGTTCTTTGAGGTAGGGGGGAGCATTTCCATGGACACTCTGGTGAGTGAGGAGGGAGACCTTATATTCTATCCTGGTGGAGACAGAAAGCCAGTGGAGTGAGTGAAGAATGAGGGTGGTATGGTCGTGTTTCCGAATCTGAATCCAAGTCCAAAATAACTTACATATACGACGTAGGAAGGAGATGTTGGTTGGTTATTTTAAACAATTTAGCAAAAACAGAGGTACTTAACAATACCAATAACAAAAAGAACATCCTACTAACAAAAGTAATAGTAAAATGTACCTTTTTAATTTATGTATTTGTCATGCTGAGTGTCAGGCTGTGTTTAATCGTTTTATTGTTTTGGAATTTTAGTGTAACATTTTATTTGCATGCATGTTTTGTTGCTTTGTCTAGTTATTGTTTGAAATGTAACTTCTTCTGTTTTTGAGTTGGCATGCAATTACCTTTTGTTTGGGTTGATTAGACACAGCTGAACACAATCAACTGAATCCTGACAGACAGCTGCAGTGGCCAATAAACCACTGCAGGCTGGCCCCCCTAGACCAATGGTGAACGAGGGGAGGGTTTCCTTCCCCTTATATATATTCAAGGCAGACATTCAAGCTGGGAGATTGAACGGACGGACAGAGGCCCATGAGGGACGAGGGTTGATGAACAAGAGTGGATAGACTGTGGTGGCTGGACGGAGAATGGGCAGAGCTGAGGAGGATGGACTGACTGACGTACAGAGGCCCATGGGGGCCCAGGTGGTTGGGGAGCCCCCGGCGGACTCGGACCGGGGATCCCTGTTGGCGTGGGCCAACAGGGAGGGGGCACTGAGAGGGCACTGGAGGACAGTGAGCCCAGAATGACTGAGACTGTTCATCTTTAACCTTTTAACCTTTTATGGATTGGCCATTTTAGAACAGTTCTATTTTTAGTGACATTTTCCCCACCCCCGATTTTACAACAGTCTTTTGCACAATAAATGTTTGTTGCTGCACCCCTGCTTTTTGTTGTGGGTTACTAAGCGCTGCTCACCCTCGAAAGTATTTAATTGGGGACTTGAACCACCCCTGTGACATTTGGCATTGTTGGCAGGATTCGAGTTCGTGAGCAGTGCTGGGTACCCACAACATAGTTTTAAAATGATAATGCCAATTTATCCTGGTGCCCGTTTTTTGTTGGGCCTTGAAGAAGGCCCTCTGCTCCAAGCCCTGAAGATGTTTTGCCCGTCGTAACAGTGATGCGACCTTTGCCCATATGCAGCAAGAGAGACCACCGGAGGCTACTGGTGGGGCTGATGGATGCTACTGAGAGCTGGCTGCAGCACGAGACCACCGGAGGCTACTGGTGGGGCTGATGGATGCTGCTGAGAGCTAGCTGCAGCACGAGACCACCGGAGGCTACTGGTGGGGCTTTTGGATGCTGCTGAGAGCTGGCTGTGGCACGAGACCACCAGAGGCTACTGGTGGGGCTGCTGGACGCTGCGGAGAGCTGGCTGCGGCACGAGACCACCGGAGGCTACTGGTGGGGCTGCTGGACGCTGCGGAGAGCTGGCTGCAGCACGAGACCACCGGAGGCTACTGGTGGGGCTGCTGGACGCTGCGGAGAGCTGGCTGCAGCACGAGACCACCGGAGGCTACTGGTGGGGCTGCTGGACGCTGCGGAGAGCTGGCTGCAGCTGCTGGGATAAGGAACCGCTGGAGGCTGCTGTTGGTGGACATGGGGATTGTTGACAGGGACTGCCAACGGTAAACTGTGGGGGGATGTCATGCTGAGTGTCAGGCTGTGTTTAATCGTTTTATTGTTTTGGAATTTTAGTGTAACATTTTATTTGCATGCATGTTTTGTTGCTTTGTCTAGTTATTGTTTGAAATGTAACTTCTTCTGTTTTTGAGTTGGCATGCAATTACCTTTTGTTTGGGTTGATTAGACACAGCTGAACACAATCAACTGAATCCTGACAGACAGCTGCAGTGGCCAATAAACCACTGCAGGCTGGCCCCCCTAGACCAATGGTGAACGAGGGGAGGGTTTCCTTCCCCTTATATATTCAAGGCAGACATTCAAGCTGGGAGATTGAACGGACGGACAGAGGCCCATGAGGGACGAGGGTTGATGAACAAGAGTGGATAGACTGTGGTGGCTGGACGGAGAATGGGCAGAGCTGAGGAGGATGGACTGACTGACGTACAGAGGCCCATGGGGGCCCAGGTGGTTGGGGAGCCCCCGGCGGACTCGGACCGGGGATCCCTGTTGGCGTGGGCCAACAGGGAGGGGGCACTGAGAGGGCACTGGAGGACAGTGAGCCCAGAATGACTGAGACTGTTCATCTTTAACCTTTTATGGATTGGCCATTTTTAGAACAGTTCTATTTTTAGTGACATTTTCCCCACCCCCGATTTTACAACAGTCTTTTGCACAATAAATGTTTGTTGCTGCACCCCTGCTTTTTGTTGTGGGTTACTAAGCGCTGCTCACCCTCGAAAGTATTTAATTGGGGACTTGAACCACCCCTGTGACATATTTATTTAAGTGTTTTTATCAGAAATCCCTCGTGTTCTTTTACTGGTGTAGTGTTTAGTTTTCAACTCAAGGTGGCGGTGAAGACGTCAACATGGACCTTGTTTATCAGGAGGTTTGAATGTAGATTTGTTTCCCTTTGGTCTGAAAAAAGGAGTCATCATACCTTTACAGGAAAAATATGAATCCTGCTCATCAATGATGGATTTATTGACAGCTCCATATTGGAAAGAAGGGGATGGGATAGAAAATTTGAAGTAATAATATAAATAATAACAATAATAATAACGTTCATGTTAAACAATTACAGTAAAGTTACATTAACAGATACAATTGTAGTTATTTCCCTTCAGAATTAATAATTAACTCTTATTGCCAGACTGCTGTCAAACCTATGAGAGCAAAGTGTTGTGTTAACAAGGATAATATGGAAGGATTAAGTCTTTAAAGTCAGAAGGAACTCAGTTCTTAAAGGTTTTATATGGAAGGAGAAAATGTTTATCATGATTTAAAGGGAAACCACCAAAGGGAAGATGATCGATGAAATATGATGTCTCCTGCTGATCATCACAACTCTGGCTGCAGTAGTTTACATCAGCTGGAGGTTGTTAAAATTTATTTTAGGACAAACATTTGATAAGAACTGCAGTCGTCCAACCTACAAATAACAAGTGTGTTTTTCTGTTTCTATATTTTTAAACGTGTCTTCAGTCACAAGAGACGTCTGAACTCACCGGCCTGAAGAGAAGGATCTTAACAGAAATCAGTGATATTTTATGTTGAGTTCATGTTTGGTAGTCAGGACGATTTTACTTGGATGTTCTGTTGTTGTTTGAACATTTTGATCTCTTCATCTATGTTGGTGATGATGCTGTTTTAAGGTTCTGGATCACATTTTTTCCTGTGTGGCTTGTTTTTACGGTACACATCTGGATATTCTGAATTGACAGTGAAAACCACGTGGAAGTTGTGTTTGTTTAGTCTGGAAATATATTCTCACTGGCTGATGGATTATGATGATTTCTCTCAGGGATGGATGGAAACAAACGTAGAAAGAAAAACAGAATATTTGATTTTATCTGTAGGAGCTGTATCGTGTCACTGGTGGATTTTTAATCTTTGGATTTGTTTGGTCTGGTATCCACAGTGATGCACAGGGTTTGGGTCACGTGGGCACTGGGGATGATGCGTAGGTGATATAGGGAGCTGGTTCACCTGCACGGGGCAGGAGAGAGAGAAATTTGATATTTAATGGTTTGCATTAATGGGCATGGCCTAATGGCACAACAGTGCCCCCTAGAAAACTTTGTGTCTCAAGCCCCACAATACGGTTTGACGTACATGCACGAAAATCGGTACACACCTATATCTTGTCACAACAACAACAACAACGGCCCAAACCGTAACGTGCACCCAGGTGTGTTATACATCAAAATGTGCGTCTAGATCCTGCGACGACGTGCCTTACTTTTCTCAGTCAAAAGCGTTACCGTGGCGACGCTAGACGCCAAAAAGCCCAGAAAGAGACTTCTTTGACTTTTCTGGCCGTTAGAAAACATTTTTGATGGATATAAAGTCCATGACTTAAAAATATAGAATAAAAAGATTAGTAATTAACGATGATTACACCTGGAGGTGTCCTGTGAACAGTTTTAGAGGCTTCTCTTTTACTATTGCGGTCTATGGGAAAAAAGCTTTTTGGGCCCCATGGGATTTTTTGTTGCAGTACCGCGGCTGGCCACTGGGAAAAATCGGCGTGCCTGCTGAGTGCGAGACCGGGGGCCTGAGCCAGGCCTGGCGAAACATTGGATATTTAATGGTTTGCATTAATGGGCGTGGCCTAATGGTTCAACAGCGCTCCCTAGAAAACTTCGTGCCTCAAGCCCCACAATACGGTTTGACATACATGCACACAAAATCGGTACACACCTGTATCATGTCGCAACTTAAAGAAAAGTCTTTTGGCGCCATGCCCGAAACCGAACAGGAAGTCGGCCATTTTGAATTAATCGTGTAATTTTGGCGCAATTTATGCCACTTCTTCGGCCGTTAATACTGCCCGAACCGTAACGTGCACCCAGGTGTGTTATACATCAGAATGTGCGTCTAGATCCTGCGACGACGTGCCTTACTTTTCTCAGTCAAAAGCGTTACCGTGGCGACGCTAGACGCCAAAAAGCATGCCCCCCTTCATCTGATTGGTCCATATTTGATAGTTCCTACTTTCTGCCATAACTTTTGAATGGATTGACATAGAGAGTCGTTGGTGGTGTCATCGGACTCGGTTTTGAGTCCTTGACCATAATTGGTGCAAATTAGCCCCGCCCCTTCTTCTGATTGGTCGATATCTGATAGTTCCTACTTTCTGCCATAACTTTTGAATGGTTTGATATAGAGAGTTGTGGCTGATGTCATCCGCTAAATGCCCAGGCCTGAAGAATCTACATGCAAGTCATACATGCGCTTCAACTGCAGCACGCCTGAACGTGCAGAAGGGTGCGAAGGCCCGTTCATCGCTGCTTGCAGATTTAATTATCATTTTTATTCTATCAGCTTTTTTATTGCAGATATTTCATGAAGACATAACACAACTGTATGTTCCTCAAAGTGGCTGAGTTTCCTGTTAATGTCTTCTTCTGAATCTTCATCTGATGTTTCTACAGATACAGAGGTCTCCTGTCGGGTCAACACGACTTGTATCTTACCCTGCAGTTTCACAGCTCATGATGACGTTATCATCCACTGGATTAAAAAGACTCCACCAGAGTCCGGGGTTCACTCCTACTATAGCAAACAAGACCAACTGGGAAAGCAGCACCAGAGGTTCAGAGGAAGAACATCACTGTTTGAGGACCAGCTCTCCAGAGGAAACGCTTCACTGCTGCTGAGAGGAGTGAAGGTTCAGGACCAGGGCAGATATCTGTGTAACATCAGCACCATCACTGGAAATAAGGAGAACTTCATCAACCTGAGTGTGAACGGTATGTGGAGAATAAAACCTCAGCAGATTCAGATGTTTGAGTCCGTTGCTCATGTTGGTTTTTTGTAATAAACAGAATAGAACAGATATTTACCGTTGCAGGAACAATAAAACAGAGTTTAGCAGTTCTTCCTTATGTGTCAGACATAAAATAGCTGAGACAAAGTTAAAATAGCTGCTAAAGTGCTTGTTAAACTCGGAACGCAGTACTTCAACTTGCAGTTGTACGTTCTTGACACATATGTGATGGTGGTCGATCCAAACCAGACAGTGATGGAAGAGCACAGACTGGATGATGGCGGTGTCGAAGGTGATCAGCAGCTCCTGGGGCATTGATGTAATCATGCACTCAAAGATATTATGTACAGTAAATGTGACTCTTGAAAGATTTATTTTCATCCTGAAACGTAAAAGCCGTCGATGTTGATGGCAGAAACATCCAGGAAGTCAATTCTGGACTCCAGAAAGGACTTTTAGGACTAGAACCATCGTCTATTAGTCGTATTTAAACTTTTTCAAAAGAAAATCACCTGCTGCGGGGGTCGATGTTTCTGTAACCCATGTTAAAATATGAAATAAATAGGAATAAATAAGTTTGAAAGTTAAAGCTGATTTATTTAATGGCAATTAATTCATCAGAGTTAATTAAAGATGTTAATACAACAATCTTTTAATTTTGAAGATCAAAAGTCTCTAGACAGAAAATAATGTTGCTGCCCCTTTAAAGAGCATATTGCAGGTTAGGGTTTTTTCAAAAATTATACCTGACCTTATGTGAAAATTACTATGTGAGAAGTTAATGCAGGATTTAATATGTTTTACAAGACATAAGGGCACGTATTCAGAGGAAAAAGTGGCTGATTTTAGCAAAGCTCCTACAAACGCTTTTTTTTTCGAACACCGCATCATATGACGCAGCACCAGGGAGACGTCTCCACAGCTGCCCCATCTGACTGCACAGACCCCGTACACACGTAGCCGGGTATCTGCTAAACCGAAGATATTTTCCTACGTTTGGACCTGTCATTCACATGAAAACGCAAATAAACAAATGTTTTAAACAAATGTTTTATAAAAAACTCTGGGCAAAGTGAAGATTTTTGAAAACTCTGTTTATGTAGATGCGTATAGACAGAGACAACCGGAGTTTTGCGGGGTTTTTTTACGTCACATTATGCTCCAAAACAACAACAAATCTGCTCTGATTCTGACGTCTAACATGCAACCTTTGTTTACTACAGAACTACAGATGATCCACCATCTGTTCTCCAAGCTATTTATTAAATAAATGGTCTCTGCTCTTGACCACCATTTACTGCGTTACACCGACGCAGAGCCTACGCCGTAGGGTACGCGGCGACGCAGCCTTTTAAAAAGCGAGTTTCAGCTGTCAATCAAAAGATCGTAATTATAAGGCTGTGGCCCGTCATATTGGTGTGAATACACATTCACAACCTCTTCAGTGTCACAACTAACATTAAGATCCATTATTTTTCCTATTGTTGAAATTCACTGCACTCCCTGGTGTGACGTCACTTCCGGTTCAACTTTTTCAGATGCGGAAGTAAAATACTCTCACAAAAACAACTCTGGAGGTCACTGTAGTATATATTTATGCGTATTTCAATGAAAATTCAGTTCCTACATTATTTTCCTACACACTGATTCACAGGGGTCTCCAACCTGCAATATGCTCTTTAAGGGACCAGCGCCACAGACGCAGCACCTGCAGAGAGCAATTTAGAGAGCAGAGGAGAAACGGGAGGAAAACCAGCAGTGATTAAAAGCATTGAAAAAGTTCATATTACAGCTGAAAAACATAACTTACCTGGTCTGGAACTGACAGGGATTTTATGAGAACTAAGCCACATCGGTTTTGGTGAGTTTTATGCTTATTTTCCCGCAGTTTTACCGTGTTTTACTTTTTTTCTCTGGCGGAGCCTAAACTTAAAATGTAGCTGTTTATGAAGAAATGCTACGTCATAAACTGTTATACAGGTCAGGTTTTTTTGCTCGGTTGAAAGCTCGGTCGGAGAAAGGATTGGTCTGCCATGTGCGGGCGTGCACATTCACAGACTGGATTGAAGATGGCGAGCCAGACCCAGACGTTCAACTAATCTTCTCCATCACACCAGTGAGGGGCTCTCCTGCGTGTGGTAACTCGCTGCCAGAGTGGTAGGAGTATCAGGAACTAGTCTGAACTGAACAGAACTGATTGAACCATTATTTTTGGACTGAATCGAACTGAAACTTTTCATTGAACTGAACACTTGAACTCACATTTGGACTTGAACTTAAATTTAAAGTGCCATACTTTTCATATGTTTACATTTTTGAATGTGATTTGAATAACTGTGGTCCACTTTGATTTAATTGTGTTTTTAAGGTATTTTCTTACCTGTAAAAGAAAGGGAAAAGAGTTAACTCAGGAAGAAAAATAGGAATCCTAAAATAGGTGTAACCTAGGAAAAAGAGACTGGTCTAACTAACTCAAATTAGTCTGACTAAAGTAACCTAAGAGAAAAAGAGACTGGTCTAATTAAATTAGATATACTTTACTAAAGTAAACTAGGTGAACTAAAGAACAAAAAGAAAGAGTGATATACTTTTTTCATTTATACTTTAATATTAAGAACCTGCAGGGTATTTTTGGTTTCATGTACTGTGGTTTATATTTTTGTTTGTCGTTCACTAAATTGCCGGCCTTTTCTACTTTAAGCAATGGTCTCTGGTTTCATTACTTTTGCTCCCCACTCCTTAGAGCCTAGAACTGGTCCAGTGGCGCAGTTAGTGGTGTGATACTGGTGCTACATTTCCATTGATGTTTTGTTTTTTGTTTTGTTTTTACCAAATGTGCATTGGTTTTAATTTTTTCAAGATTATTTTGGTTAACGCCTCTATAACGCCGCACCTGGTGAACTTTTGGAGGGCGGGGAACTGCAACCACTTCTATTTTGCTAGGCACCTGGTTAGAGTCGCCAATATCATGTAACCCTACAGTTTTAGAGTCGCTAATTACATAATGCAATCCTACAGTTTGATTGGCAGGCGTTGGTCCTCGAGAAGCAGCAGAGAAGCGTGTAAGACTGCAGCTCTGCATCCTGGCCTGGACCCTGGATTGTCAGGGGGAGTGTCTAATAACAGTGGCCAGATTTCTAGAAATAAGAGCTGCACCATCCCGGGTGGGATGAATGCCGTCCCTTCTAATCAGACCGGGCTTTCCCCAGAACGTCTCCCAATTGTCAATAAAGTCCACATCGTTTTTCTGAACACCATCGCGACAGCCAGCGGCGGAGCGAGAGCATGCGACTAAACATGTCATCGCTGGTCAAATTGGGGAGGGGACCAGAAAAACCTAGGGAGTCCGACATACTTTTGGCGTAGTTACACACCGAGACAATATTCATTTTAGTGACTTCCGACTGGCGAAGACGGGAGTCATTAGCTCCGACATTGATGATAACTTTACCAAATTTACGATTACTCTTTGCCAGTAGCTTCAAATTTGCTTCAATGTCGCCCGCTCTGGCCCCCGAGATACACCTAACTATGGTCGCCGGAGTCGGCCTCACATGCCTGACTATGGAGTCGCCAATCACCAGGGTCGGCTTCTCAACGGGTGTGTCGCTGAGTGGGGAAAAACGGTTAGACACATGAAGCAGGTGGTGGTGTTCCCTGCGCCCTTTAGGACTACGCTTCCTCCGAACCGTCACCCAGCTGCCCTGCTGCTCGGGAGCTGCAGGGGAGCGGCTAGCAGCTGCTGCTACAGGCCGGTCCGCCGCTAGCTTAGCCTAGTTAGCTGACGAGTCTACGGGACTATGGTCAAATTGGCGGAACCGGACCTCTAACTGACTGAGCCTCGCCTCCAGCCCTGCAAATAAACTACATTTTAAGCACTTACCGTCTTCACTAAAGGAGGCAGAGGAATAACTAAACATTTCACACACTGAACAGCAAAGAGGTTAAACAGTGGGAGACGGAGAGGCCATGCTAAGATGCTAACAGAGGCTAACGGACAGAAAATGTATCGGTGATTGGTGACAGTGAAAGTTATAAGGAATTAAGGAAGAGAAAAATGTGCGAGTGTTGAAATAAGACAGAAAGTTTTAGACAAAAAAGTCGGGAGAGATCAGAGCCTGCAAACGCCGTACGACGGCAGCAGACCGCAAACACCAGGAAGTGACGCGATGCGTGACGCAATACGTTACCCAATCACCAGTTCCCACAACATGACAAAATTAGATGCGGACTACTAAATATACGATCGTTAAGCTCCAAGTCTCTGTTAGTAAACGATATAATTACAGAGAGCAGGAGTGATATTTTCTGCTTAACAGAAACATGGTTAGAGGAGGAAGAGTATGTTAGTTTGAATGAATCGACTCCGCCAGGCTATTTTAATCATCACATTCCTAGAAACACGGGCCGAGGCGGAGGAGTCGCAGCAATTTATAACTCCAGTCTCCAAATAAAAATTGAACCTAAGTGCAATTATAATACATTTGAAAGCCTCACGCTTAGTCTGAAATTTCCGAGCTGGAAATCAGAGAAGCCAGTTGTATTAGTGGTAGTTTACCGGCCCCCTGCTGGTGCTTACCTAGGGTTTCTGTCTGAATTTTCAGATTTCTTATCTGGATTATTGATCAGTAAAGATAAATTCATCATAGTGGGTGACTTTAATATTCATATGGATGTTGAAAGCGATAATCTTAAATTAGCTTTCGATTCTCTTCTAGAATCAATGGGTATCTCACAAAAAGTGGATAAACCGACACACTGTTGTAATCATACTCTGGATCTCGTTCTCACCTACGGCGTTGAAACTGATGATCTGTTGGTGTCACCTGTAAACTCCCTTTTATCCGACCATTGCTTAATAACGTTTGAATTGAATATTGTTGATGTTGAAGTGCAAAATAGGAGGTATTATTTTAGCAGATGTTTGTCTGATGAAGCTATTGCTAAATTTAGGGAGGCCATTGCTCATCTTACGACAGTGGAAAATAGTGATAGTGATGTAGTCAAGGCCAGTGACTTGGGTTCTACCTCTGTAGATGTTGATTTCCTTGTTAGTAACACTGCTGATTTGTTGCATTCAGCTTTAGATGAAGTTGCTCCTTTGAAAAGGAGGGTTTCCAACCATAAGAGCTTAACTCCCTGGTATAATTCAGATATGCGAATGTTGAAACAAAACGTGCGTAAAATGGAAAGGAAGTGGTACTCTTGTAAGTCTGTAGACTCTTATCGTGAATGGAAAGATATTATAATAGTATATAAAAAAGCCATTCGCAAAGCCAGAACAGCTTATTATTCAACGTTGATAGAGGATAACAAAAGTAACCCACGTTTTCTGTTCAGCACTGTAGCCAGGCTGACAAATAGTCACAACTCTGTTAAGCCGTGCATTCCCGCAGCTCTCAGTAGTGAAGACTTTATGAGCTTCTTTAACAGTAAAATCACGAGAATTAGAGAAGAAATCAACCAGCCGGTTGTAGGCGTTTCTTCAGCTTTAGCGACTTCCCTACGCTCTGACTTGACTCTAGACTGTTTTGATCCTATAGACCTCCCTGAGCTGACCTCACTCGTCAAGAGAGCTAAGTCAACCACATGTATGTTAGACCCCATCCCGACTCGACTATTCAAAAATATTTTTTCTCTTATTGGTACGACAATACTGGACCAAATTAACCTATCCCTAAGTTTAGGATATGTACCACAGGTTTTCAAAGTTGCAGTAATTAAACCTTTACTTAAAAAACCTTCTGTTGACCCAGACACCTTAGCTAATTATAGGCCAATTTCCAACCTTCCATTTGTATCTAAAATTCTGGAAAAGGCAGTTTCAAGCCAGTTGTGTGACTATTTGTATAGAAATGATCTGTTTGAAGTCTTTCAGTCAGGGTTTAGAATGCATCATAGCACAGAGACAGCACTGGTTCGAGTCACGAATGACCTTCTTATGGCCTCAGATAAGGGATTAGTTTCCATACTGGTTCTACTGGACCTCAGTGCTGCTTTTTACACTGTAATCATGGCATTTTACTGCACAGGTTAGAGCATGTTGTTGGGATTAAAGGAACAGCTCTACGTTGGTTTAAATCATATCTATCTGACAGGTTCCAGTTTGTTCATGTACATGAAGTTTCTTCAGAACAGTCAAGGGTCTGTTATGGTGTTCCGCAGGGTTCAGTGCTAGGGCCAATCTTGTTCAGTTTATACATGCAGCCATTGGGAAGTATAATCCAGAAGGTTCGTCCCTCAAGACTCCTCTCCCTGGCCCTGCCCCTTTTCAACCTTTCCCCGACCCTGCACCCCAACCTGGGACTTGCTGATTGGGCCGGAGCTTCGGGAGCTGCGTGCTGGCCTGCGGTCCCCACCCCTGGTCATCCCGTTGCTGCTTCCACCTGCCTGCTGTGCTGTTGCCGTCCCTGACCCAGCAGTCTGGCCCTCGGCAGGAGGGTCCCCCATTATGAGCCTGGTCCTGCTCAAGGTTTCTTCCCTCCTAAAGGGGAGTTTTTCCTTGTCTGTCATGGTCCACACCTGACCATGTCTGTGTCTGCACCTCTACTCTTACCCTTATATGTCTGTGTGTCTGCACCTTGATACTTACCTTTGTCTCTGTGTTTCCCCTCAGGTCCACTAGATGTCCTCCCTCCCCCACACATGGTGTTCTTACTGCATTGGGGGTTAATTGGGTTCACCAGGTGTTCATCGTTGTCTGTGATTTGTGCACTGGGTATTTAAGCAGTTCTGTTCTTGCTGATCATTCTTGAGTTGTCTGTGTACCTCAGCACATGTTTTGCTGGGAGTATCAAATAAATATCCTTTTGTTGGATTTTTCTGCAATCCTCTTGCCTTGGACCTGTTTTTTGCTCTGCATCCTTGGATCCTTTTTGTCAACCCTTACAGAACAACTCAAGAATGATCAGCAAGAACAGAACTGCTTAAATAACCAGTGCACAAATCACAAAATGATGAACACCTGGTGAACCCAATTAACCCCCAATGCAGGAAGAACACCATGTGTGGGGGAGGGAGGACATCTAGTGGACCTGAGGGGAAACACAGAGCCAAAGGTAAGTATCAAGGTGCAGACACACAGACAGATAAGGGTAAGAGTAGAGGTGCAGACACAGACAGTGTTGGGCAAGTTACATCCAAAATATAATACATTATATATTACTAGTTACTGTCATTTGAAAGTAATTAGTTACATTACAATATTACTATATCTGAATTGTAATGCGTTACACTACTTGTGTATTACTTTTGAGTTACTTTCAACAAAATAGCAAAAAAAGATAAATCTTGTCCCACTGGCAGATTTTTCTACTTATTTCAAATGAAAATGTACTTGAAACAGGTGAAAATTGTCAAGTTATTTTTCTGGTGTTATTTTTTCTGGTGATGACTCTAAATGTTGAAATAGCAGTAAAACCACATTCATTGATGAAATGACATAAGGGATGGAAAGGAGGGATGGCAGTTTTACAGGGGGGATGATTTGGACCGTTTTTATTTCAGGGGGGATGATTTGGACCGTTTTTATTTCAGGGATGATTTGGACCGTTTTTATTTCAGGGGGGATGATTTGGACCGTTTTTATTTCAGGGGGGGATGATTTGGACTGTTTTTATTTCAGGGGGGATGATTTGGACCGTTTTTATTTCAGGGGGGATGATATGTACCGTTTTTATTTCAGGGATGATTTGGACCGTTTTTATTTCAGGGGGGATGATTTGGACCGTTTTTATTGCAGGGGGGGGTGATTTGGACCGTTTTAATTTCGGGGGGGGTGCCATCACATCACCCCTCATCCCCCCTCAACTCGAAATCTGCTCACACGGAACTCAGAACTTCTTCATAAATAACTCCCAGAGAGAAAAAAAAACACCAGCAAGCTAACAAACAAACCAATAAAGCTCTCAGAGTTAACAAAACGTACCAGCAATCAACAACTCGCAGCTGTTTTAACCTCTCCTCCTGATGGGCTGCAGGTGTGGTTTAAGGCTGATTTATGGTTCCGCGTTACACCAACGCAGGCAATACGCCGTGGGTTACGCGAACTACTGCGTACCCTACGGCGAAAGCTCTGCGTCGATTTAACGCGGAACCATAAATCCGCTCTCAGCGCTACTGACTGTGAGCCCGGCTCGGGCTCCTCGCCGCGCGCAGCTCCTCGCCGACTCCGCGCTCATATATATTTAATAAATGTATAAAGCCCATATATTAATAAAGCCTTACTTGGCCGAGCCCTAACGCTGAGACCATGGTAGATTTAAGTTACACGCGGACACGCCGCACTGTTGACTTTTCCCTGCCGGCTCTGCTCACTGGCTAAACAGTCCCCGCACAAACAGTGTCCAGCGGCGCTACGTTCCGCCGCGCCGCGTTCCCAACGCTTTTTTCTGTTGTCGGGATGTCTTGCGGACGCGGTGTCGGTGAATTCTTTAAAAAACAACAGCTAAACGGGTTAAAATGCGTTGTAACGCACGTTACTTAGATTGTAACGAGTAAAATATTACCGAAAATGTATTAGTAATGCGTTATATTACTGCGTTACAGCAAATAGTAATACATTACTGTAATTGCGTTACTTTTGTAACGCGTTACCCCCAACACTGGACACAGACATGGTCAGGTGTGGACCATGACATTGTCACTGTTTGGCTTAAGGTTTTTCTCCCACTAGGGGAGTTTTTACCTCCCATTGTTTATGTAATAATTGCTCGGGGGTCATGTTCTGGGTATGGGTCTCTGGAAAGCGTCTAGAAACAACTTTTGTTGTATTAAACGCTATATCAATAAAATTGAATTGAATTGAAATTTTATGAGCGTAACTCTCCTAGTTCTTTCTCCATATCCGTAACTCTCCGTATCTCAACCTGCGAGACTTCTCTTCTAACAAAGATAAAGATGATCTCAACTTTGAAGAAAATGAACAAAAATCTCTTTAGTTTTGTACAAATAATTGTAACTGCCACCATCGCTGTTGTGAAAACAGTCAACAGAAGAAGAAGAAGGCAGCGGATTATTCAACTGATTATTCAGAGGTAAAGCCCTGATGTAATGCAGTAATGCATAGTGGTTAAGTTGTGTTACAGCACAACTACATTGTATAAATGAGGCCAAAAACAGCTGGAAACTAGATTTTGATCATTTAAAATTTGACAGACTACATCACATCCAATAATGCAGGACACATGCAAATGCACAAAAGGTGTTTCGACCAGACTTTTACGATAAACTGGATTATCTATACGTCTGAATAACCACCTTGTGACAGCGTAATAAGGTTTTCAAGTACAGTGTTTCAAGTACAGGTTTTACTTTGCTATATTTAAGGCCTGTTTAGGTAAAGTCGGTAAAACATAAACCTTATGTTGCATCCTGGCCTCTCGTTTACACGAAAACAGAGTTTTGGGTGAAAAAGAATGCTCCAATCGGTGCAGTCAAAGCAGGTCTGTAACACAAGCTTTGACTCATCAGTCCACCTCTTCACTGTCCTCACCACATGCTTAGAGGTTTGTCATTTCTGCTTGTAGGTCGCCTCCAGCGCTCTCCAGGTAAGTGACAACAAGAGTGTCTCCTTGCGCGTCCTGGAGCGAGTTTTGGAGAAATCTGTGCCGACGTTCCCTACATCCAGACCCTGTACCAGTGTAGGGTCAGGAAACGTGTGCACACAGTCTTGTCTTTTGACTCAGCTCTTTCTTTAGTGCTACAGACCAGAACAAAGTCCACGTTACTGCAGACCAGTAGTGAAGTGATGGGATGCAGATGATGGTTTCAGCCTTGAAACTTGCTTCTTCCGGTTACAACTGTGAAGCCATATTTATGTTCATAATAATTTTGAGAGTCATACTGATCTACTGATTAGTGACCACAAATCTATATTTTTTAACATATCTATAAATGCTGACCCTCCGTGTCCCAAAACAACTCTGTCTTTCCGCATCATTACACAGAGTACAGTTGAGCAGTTTGCGGCACAATTCTGCAGCTATACTATTTCTGATTTTAATTCGGATTTTAATGATGCTGAGATCTTACTGCAGTCTTTAATGAAATCAACCGACTGGATAAACTGGCAGCAGTAAAGACTAGGACCAGGGCTATCTGTAATACCTTACCGTGGATGACTGGTGGTGTCCGTTGTCTGAGAGGGGAGTGTTGCAGGACAGAACGTCTATTGAAAGCCACTGGACTGGAAGTACATCCCATTTACCTCAAAGACCTCCGCCACTCTCTAAATGCACGAATACAAGAAGCTCAGACTGCCTACTTCACAAACTTAATCACTACCTCAAAAAGAAACCCCAAAATTCTATTCGACATGATAAATAACATTGTCTCTCCGTCGACTTCTCCATCACTTTGTCTCTCCACGGACGATTGTAACAGGTTTCTAGCATTCTTTGTTGAGTCAATTCAGTCAAAAGCGTTACCGTGGTGACGCTAAACGCCAAAAAGCGCACCCCCCTTCATCTGATTGGTCCATATTTGATAGTTCCTACTTTCTGCCATAACTTTTTAATGGTTTGACATAAAGAGTCAGGGGTGGTGTCATCTGACTCGGTTTTGAGTCCTTGAACATAATTGGTGAAAATTGCACGCGCGAGGGCCCGTTCATCGCTGCTGGCAGTTTTAATTATTATTATTGCTATAGAAAAAATACCAGTTTTTCATGCCGATCTTGTCATTTTATTTAGTTTTTATCAGCTACACTTTTAGATTGGGCCGTGCAAATATTGTCAGACATTAAGACATCAGACATCCGCGGTACAGAAAAGGTTTGGGACCACTTTGGTGATGTAGATCGTCAGAGCAACAGTCTTTGACCGTGACGTCACACAACTGCATCCATCTCCTGCTATAGATGGAGACTTTTAATGTTGCTAAATTATTCTGAATTATTTATTTCAGTAAAGAGTGGAAACCTTCAAAGAACTCCTGTGTTACTGACTTTAGCTCAAGAACTGGTCATAAAACAATAAAACAGATTTAAAAAACTGCACCTACAAACAGTAACAGAGAGTTGTGAAGGTTCATGTGTGCCGTGATCTGTTGAGACTCGGGTTCAAATCACTGACATCAAAAACACAGAAACTGTCATTTTAATTCTTGTTTGTTTTTCTGTTGCAGACTGGACTGGAGTTATTGCAGGAGTGGTGGTGGGTGCGCTGCTGCTGCTGGTGGCCTTGGTTTCTGGAGTTGTTGGTTACAAATACAGGAAAAGGAGGAAAAAAATAGAAGAAGGTAAATATATTGTTTCATGATTTGTGTGTGTAAATATGAAGGATGCAGGATGTTGAATATTCGCAGTACTGATATATGCAGCTAAACTTCTGCTCAACGCCAGATGTAACCTGAATCAAACTCAAAATCTGAGAATAAAAGCACAGAATATGTAACTAAGAAATAATCCCTTAGTTTATCTTTTATCTCTGACAAGGATACAATAATTTTTTATCAGTTAAACTCTTATTTTCTCACCATCATTTCTAAAACCATCTCTGTGTCTGAACCGTCTTCCTCAATTGCTGTTTTTGTTTCTGTGGTTGCAATTCTGAAACAAGTCAAATCCGTCCCGTTAATCTGCTGCGAGAAGACGGGACATCGTCAAGATGGCATTGATTTAATCATACTGTACATATGGATTTCTGCGTGTGTGAATATACAGTATATATATCAGTATATACAGTGGGGAGAACAAGTATTTGATACACTGCCAATTTTGCAGGTTTTCCCACTTGAAAAGCATGTAGAAGTCTGTAATTTTTATCATAGGTACTCTTCAACTGTGAGTGATGGAATCTAAAAAAAAATCCAGAAAATCACATTGTATGATTTTTAAGTAATTAATTTGCATTTTATTCTATGACATAAGTATTTGATCACCTGTCAACCAGTAAGACTTCCGGCTCTCACAGACCTGTTAGTTCTTCTTTAAGAAGCCCTCCTGTTCTCCACTCATTACCTGTATTAACTGCACCTGTTTGAACTCGTTACCTGTATAAAAGACACCTGTCCACACACTCAATTAAACAAACTCCAACCTCTCCACAATGGCCAAGACCAGAGAGCTGTGTAAGGACATCAGGGATAAAATTGTAGACCTGCACAAGGCTGGGATGGGCTACAGGACAATAGGCAAGCAGCTTGGTGAGAAGGCAACAACTGTTGGCGCAATTATTAGAAAATGGAAGAAGTTCAAGATGACGGTCAATCTCCCTCGGTCTGGGGCTCCATGCAAAATCTCACCTCGTGGGGCATCAATGATCATGAAGAAGGTGAGGGATCAGCCCAGAACTACACGGCAGGGCCTGGTCAATGACCTGAAGAGAACTGGGACCACAGTCTCAAAGAAAACCATTAGTAACACACTACGCCGTCATGGATTAAAATCCTGCAGCGCACGCAAGGTCCCCCTGCTCAAGCCAGTGCATGTCAAGGCCTGTCTGAAGTTTGCCAATGACCATCTGGATGATCCAGAGGAGGAATGGGAGAAGGTCATGTGATCTGATGAGACTAAAATAGAGCTTTTTGGTCTAAACTCCATTCGCCGTGTTTGGAGGAAGAAGAAGGATGAGTACAACCCCAAGAACACCATCCCAACCGTGAAGCATGGAGGTGGAAACATCATTCTTTGGGGATGCTTTTCTGCAAAGGGGACAGGACGACTGCACCGTATTGAGGGGAGGATGGATGGGGCCATGTATCGCGAGATCTTGGCCAACAACCTCCTTCCCTCAGTAAGAGCATTGAAGATGGGTCGTGGCTGGGTCTTCCAGCATGACAACGACCCGAAACACACAGCCAGGGCAACTAAGGAGTGGCTCCGTAAGAAGCATTTCAACGTCCTGGAGTGGCCTAGCCAGTCTCCAGACCTGAACCCAATAGAAAATCTTTGGAGGGAGCTGAAAGTCCGTATTGCCCAGCGACAGCCCCGAAACCTGAAGGATCTGGAGAAGATCTGTATGGAGGAGTGGGCCAAAATCCCTGCTGCAGTGTGTGCAAACCTGGTCAAGAACTACAGGAAACGTCTGATCTCTGTAATTGCAAACAAAGGTTTCTGTACCAAATATTAAGTTCTGTTTTTCTGATGTATCAAATACTTATGTCATGCAATAAAATGCAAATTAATTACTTAAAAATCATACAATGTGACTTTCTGGATTTCTTTTTTAGATTCCATCACTCACAGTTGAAGAGTACCTAATGATAAAAATTACAGACTTCTACATGCTTTTCAAGTGGGAAAACCTGCAAAATCGGCAGTGTATCAAATACTTGTTCTCCCCACTGTATATGAAATGTCTACTTCATGTTCAGTGTTTGAACACCATGACACCAAACAGCAGTCAGCACTTTTAACCCTGATTTTGACTGAAGATTAAAGATTGAAGACACGTCACAAAAGTCATATTATTATTAATTTTCAGGTCAGTTTCATTAGTGTTTTTGTTTTTATCGTTATTGTTGATCTATTTTTCAGAGAAGGTTCTGGATCAGTTGAGCATGGAGGAGCAAGACTCAAGAGAAGGGGTTCGTCAGAGACTGATCGATGAAGCTATGAAGGACCCAAGAGAAGTTCAGTGAGTCCAAGTTTAGTTCCTTAAATATAGTTTTTGTCATCAAAATGAGAACTTTTGTATTTTGTATTATATATATATATATATATATATATATATATATATATATATATATATATATACTTAACCCACAAAACAAAACAAAAGCACAAAAACAAAATGGGTTTGCTGCAAACACAATGGAAAAAAATTCCTTGATTTCTGATTGATTATTACTCTAATTATAATGGATGTTGATCCATTAACAAAGTTAAGATAAAAACATGCATCATTTGCAACATGCATGACACAATATACAGTATGCATGCAACAGATGTATCCAAGCCACAAATGTTTACCTTATGTTATGAGGTGCCGTGAGGGACATAATTCTGAATTAGCGTTCATAAACACATATGAAATCCAACTCTTTTACACACTATACTGAAAACCTCTCACACTCACTTGTGAAATCTCTCATACACACAGGTGAAATGCTCTTATACATACAACTGGAAATGTATCCACTCACATATACAACTGAAATGTGCTCACAGATACTACTGAAACACTCTTACACAAACTAGTGAAATCTGCTCATATATACAGTTGAAACTTTTTCCCTCTCATACACACTAGTGAAATTCTCTCATACACACTAGTGAAATCCTCTCATACACACTACTGAAATCCTCTCATACACACTACTGAAATCCTCTCATACACACTACTGAAATCCTCTCATACACACTACTGAAATCCTCTCATACACACTACTGAAATCCTCTCATACACACTACTGAAATCCTCTCATACACACTACTGAAAATCCTCTCACACACACTACTGAAAATTTCAGTAGAAACGGACGTGGGTTGGTTAGCGCAATTTTTTTTTCCCGGGAGTTATTTTGATTGCTTGATAGAGCAATCAAAATAACTGCAGCAGCCAAAAACAACTGACTGAAGCAACAACTTTACTCAATAATATATTAGCTTCAGCAGAGACTGCTGGATAAGCCTCACGTCACTTTTCCCATCACGGTGTTCTGTTTGATGCTACCCGTCGAGAAATGCTACTTTGTGGTTCTGCGCCATGATTGATTCACATGAGCAAGATTAAGTCTAATTAAAGCTGCAAGCAGCTTTGTTTTTATCTCTATGCCAAAGGTCCAAAATGTTGGTGTTATGACTTTAATGATCGACACAGATTTGAGTCTGTCTGTCCTTTTTTTTTTTTTTTTTTTTTTTTTTTTGTTTTTTGATGTGTTTGTGGGGATGCCACCTGGAGGGGGAGGGGGGGGGGGGGGGTTACAACTTTTGTAAGAAATGCATGACTAATGATGCCGATGTTTTTGATATGGAAAAATGATAAATAAAGTTGTTAAAAAAAAAAAGCTGCAAGCAGCGATGAACGGGCCCTCACACTCACGGCCACCGCCCCCCATAAGCATATCAGAAAAGACACCACCCACGACTTCCTATGTCAAACCATTCAAAAGTTATAGCAGAAAAAAGGGACAACCAATCAGAAGAAGGGGCGGGGCTAATTCAGGCCAATGAAGGTCAAGGACTCCATACAGAATCTGATGACACCACCCACGACTCTCTATGTCAAACCATTCCAAAGTTATAGCAAAAAATCGGAACAACCAATCAGAAGAATGGGCGGGGCTAATTAAGGCCAACGAAGCTTAAGAACTCATTACAGAGTCCCATGACATCACCCACAACTTCCTATGTCAAACCATTCAAAAGTTATAGCAGGAAAAAGGGACAACCAATCAGAAGAAGAGGTGGGGCTAATTCTGGCCAATTAAGGTAAAGGACTCCATAAAGAATCTGATGACACCACCCATGACTCTCTATGTCAAACCATTCCAATGTTATAGCAGAAAATCGGGACAACCAATCAGAAGAAGGGGCGGGGCTAATTAAGGCCAACGAAGCTTAAGGACTCATTTCAGAGTCCCATGACACCACCCACAACTTCCTATGTCAACCATTCGAAAGTTATGGCAGATAAAAGTATTCTAGGGGGCGCTGTTGAGCCGTTAGGCCACGCCCATTAATGCAAACCATGAAATATCAAATTTATCGCCAAGTCTGGCTTGCATGCAAAATTTGGTGACTTTTGGAGAACTATCAAATATGGACCAATCACATGAAGGGGGGGCGCGCCTTTTGGCGTCTAGCGTCGCCACGGTAACACTTTTGAAAGAGAAAAGTAATGCGTGGTGTCGCAGGATGTAGACGCACATTTTGATGTATAACACACCTGGGTGCACGTTACGGTTCGGGCTGAATTAACTGACGAAGGAATGGCATAAATTTCGCCAAAATGACACAATTTATTAAAAATGGCCGACATCCTGTGTGGTTTCGGCCATGGCTCCAAGAGACTTTTCTTTAAGTTGTGCCATGATACAGGTGTGTAGCGATTTTCGTGCATGTACGTCAAATCGTATTGTGGGGCTTGAGGCACAAAGTTTTCCGGGGGGGCGCTGTTGAGCCGTTAGGCCACGCCCATTAATGCAAACCATGAAATATCAAATTTATCGCCAAGTCTGGCTTGCATGCAAAATTTGGTGACTTTTGGAGAACTATCAAATATGGACCAATCACATGAAGGGGGGGTGCGCTTGTTGGCGTCTAGCGTCGCCACGGTAACACTTTTGAAAGAGAAAAGTAATGCGTGTAGTCGCAGGATGGAGACGCACATTTTGATGTATAACACATCTGGGTTCACGATACGGTTCGGGCTGAATTAACTCTCGAAGGAATGGCATATATTGCTCCAAAATTACGCAATTAATTCAGAATGTTCAAAATGGCCGACTTCCTGTTCGGTTTCGGCCATGGCGCCAAGAGACTTTTCTGTTAGTTGCAACATGATACAGGAGTGTACCAATTTTCGTTAATGTACGTCAAACCGTATTATGGGGCTTGAGGCGCAAAGTAATAGGGGTAACGCTAGTTGCCAAAAAGAAAAAAAAGGCGAAAATTCGGACGCTTATTGCTCGGCCGAACTTTATCGTAGAGACATCATTCAAACTTTCAAACACTCGGCCTGATTGGCACTAACGGACCCTAGAACCTCATTATGCCAATTTTAAAAGTTTTTGCGATATTGACCTTTCTTTTTTTTTTTATTTCCGTTTGACTTTGGACGTTTGTTGCTAGGCAACAGATTATCATAGAGACATTATACAAATGTTCCCCGACTCGGCACGGTGTGACCTTCAACATATTAAAATTTCATGAAGCTGTGATTTAAGGAAAGTTTAATGTAAAATCCATGCCAAATGGCCCCATTCATTCGGATGGGGTTTTTTACCATGGTGGAAAAAAAACCTATACGTTAACGTAGCCTGAACCGGAACGTGCACCCATGCATGGCATATATCGTTGGATACGTCTCCATCGTGCCTAGATGGGCATTACTTTTCTCAGTCAAAAGCGTTACCGTGGGGACGCTAGACGGCAAAAAGCGTGCCCCATTAATAGCTATGGGAGCACAGGAATGAATGCAATACAACCATAAACACCTCAAACTGACATAAAACCACCCCAAACACAAACACTACAGCCCCAAACCAAAGCAGCGAGAGGGGACGAATGGGCAGTAGGGCATGACCATATCAACATTTCCTGAAATGTTCTAGTTGTTATTGTTATGTTATTAAATGTAGGCTAATTTTCTGAACTTAGCAGACTCTTCTTTTGAAACGAGAAATTGAGACAATTTGTTTGTTTGTGTGCCATACTTTTATTTCTTATTATTTTATACTCATTATCAATCCAAAAATAGTGATCACAAAATTGATAAATTGGGGGGTGTAAGTATGCTGACATTCACCCTGCAGTGGCAGTGAGGTGATTATTATCTTACCTGAATGCATTAAGTGACGGGAGCATTATTTGATATTTAACATGGATGATATGGGCTTCTGAGTATTTGATCCTTCAAAATACACAACCTATGACATTAATTGCATTACACTTTGTGAACATTATATGATAAAGAGAAAAAAAACTATGTTATCACTTTATTTGATATTCATTCCGGTATTGGCCTTTATTTAACCAGGCAGGTCATTAAGAACACATTTTTATTTACAATGACGGCCTGGCAAGAGACAAGGACCACTTGGGGGAAAAGGACGTGGGCTAGGGAGTAAAACAGTAAAATTGTAGCTCTACAAAGGTAGAAAACCATTAGGTAGCATTTTTTGATAGGGTAGCAAAAATCGATAGACAGACGCTATCGGTTTATGCGGTGGTAGCATTTTTCGACGAAGCAGCAGAAATCGACAGAACAGCGGCAGCCGCGTGATAGCTTTCTGCCAGTATATATCCACGTGCGAAAGCACTTTTAGGTTTGATAACGTGGGGTGCATCCTCTCAAAACTGTAGTTGTTGCCGTTGCTAACGGGATGCTCTGACGCGGCTGCCGTGATGGGAAAAGTGACGTGAGGCTCATCCAGCACACCTGCACTCAGTCACCGGGGGGGCTGTAGCCCCGCAGTTGTAACACCTGACAGGGTCCTTATAGTCTCTGCTGAAGCTAATATATAATTGAGTAAAGTTGTTGCTTCAGTCAGTTGTTTTTGGCTGCTGCAGTGATTTTGATTGCTCTATCAAGCAATCAAAATAACTCCCGGGGGGAAAGAAATCGCGCTAACCAACCCACTTCCGTTTCTACTGAAATGACTTCCGTTTCTACTGAAATGACTTCCATTTCTACTGAAATTTTCAGTAGTGTGTGTGAGAGGATTTCACTAGTGTGTATGAGAGGATTTCAGTAGTGTGTGTGAGAGGATTTCACTAGTGTGTGTGAGAGGATTTCAGTAGTGTGTGTGAGAGGATTTCACTAGTGTGTATGAGAGGATTTCAGTAGTGTGTCTGAGAGGATTTCACTAGTGTGTATGAGAGGATTTCAGTAGTGTGTATGAGAGGGAAAAAGTTTCAACTGTATATATGAGCAGATTTCACTAGTTTGTGTAAGAGTGTTTCAGTAGTATCTGTGAGCACATTTCAGTTGTATATGTGAGTGGATACATTTCCAGTTGTATGTATAAGAGCATTTCACCTGTGTGTATGAGAGATTTCACAAGTGAGTGTGAGAGGTTTTCAGTATAGTGTGTAAAAGAGTTGGATTTCATATGTGTTTATGAACGCTAATTCAGAATTATGTCCCTCACGGCACCTCATATTATGTTTCCGAGTTTACACTTCAGCCCAAACGCTTTCAATTTCCGTTTCGTCCTGGAAAGAAACACAAATGCTCTGAAAATTATCAGAGCATTTGCATGATTGAAGTCATGCTCCTCTGGCCCATGCTATGGGAGGAGCTGGGGAAACCTATTCATGTAGACATCCTCCTTCTCAAAGGAGCAACTGCATCTAAAGCTGAGTGCAGCAAATCAGCAGTGTTACTAGCAAGGAAATCAACATCTGCAGAGGTAGAACCCAGGTCACTGGCGATGAGCAATGGCTTCCCTAAATATAGCAATAGCTTCATCGGACAAATATTTGAAAAATAATACCTCCTATTTTGCGCTTCAACATCGACAATATTAAATTCAAAGGTTATTAAATAGTGGTCGGATAAGAGGGAGTTTACAGGCAACACCAACAGCTTATCGGGTTCAACACCACAGGTCCTTTAGTACACGTGCAGCCCTCTAACATCTGCTCTGCACTTTACAAATATTTCATTCTTCATCTGAATATTCCTGGATACCAGCATGTGAAAAAGTTGGTTCCCCTCTTCAATCTTGTATTTACACAAAATGTAATAACATTATCTAATATTATTGGATAAATCAAACAAGACAATGTAATTTATTTCATCCGGGTATTATTGATTAAAGATCAATAATCATCAGTCATTGATGAACTGATCATCAGCAGGTGAACAGACCTCTATAATTGCAGATGTTTTGGTTGTTCAGGTGTTATAACTTAATACCAAGAAGATAAGAAATCAGCAATAGTAATCGAGAAGCCATTATGGTTGAACATAATTCTGGAGAGAGTTAGAAAATCCTTTTCAAATTAATGTAATTAGAATGTAATGGAATATAGTGAGAAAAATTATTTAGAGAGACCTGAACACAAAATACAAAAAGCAACAACAAAAAGGAGTCAATAAAACTGTAAATACATTTTAAAAGATCCTTTAGCTGAATACTTCAGGAAAGTTCAGCTCCACACTTGTTCATTTTCATTCAAGATGTTCATAGTGAAAAATATTGAAAGGTAAAGATTTTTTTTTCCTAAATCCGATGTTTTAGTGTGACTGGGGGATAAGATGACTGACAGGCCATAGAAATGAATGAAGCCAGAATGTAACGCCATGTTCCCTCCTTCATCTGCAGATTCAAGGTGTGCAGACGTCCTCAGATGAGACATGTCTGTTTTGTCATCAGATGTGTTCACTCTGAGTTTATAACAGATTTTATTAGAACTGAAATCATATTTTCTCTCATCACAGATTCGTTGGTTGTGAACTCTCAGAGACTCACTATGAAGTTATTGCGTCCGCTCTGAAGTCCAACCCCTCCCATCTGACAGAACTGGACCTGAGCCAGAGCAAGCTGGAGGATTCAGGAGTGAAGCTTCTGTCTGATGGACTGGAGAGTCCAAACTGTAGACTGGAGACTCTGAGGTCAGTTCATGGAGATGTTTCTAGATTCATCCAGTTGTAATCCTCCAAAGATGTAACAAAATAATTTCAATCACAAACATTTAAGGACATATTTTTTTAACATCTAAAGTTTCTCATATATTGTTTATTTTGTAAATGTTCTGACTGAAGATCTGAAGAATTCATTCAAAACCCCTCACAAGAATCAGTTTATTTTATTCATTATGTTTTGTTTGTTTGTTAGTTTTTAATTTCTAACTGTTAGGTTAAAAAGTCATCACAATATTATAACTTAGAAAAAGACACCGGAGACCTGTGGAATGATCTTTCAATGGCCTTCTGCAGAAGTTTGGAGAGAAATCCTGAGAAGCTTTAGGCAACACGGCCCTCCTCTTTCGAGCTCGTCAGAACTTCTCTCAACTGGCTCTCTGCAGAGCTGGCGCTTTTATTAAGCAAAGGATGACAGGAATGACCATATTTGGAACAGTGAATGTATAGATAGACAATTGACAAAAACAGATGGTCACACACACATGACTTTTCAGTTGAAGAGGCTTGGTATGAAGAAACAAACAGACATCCTTAAAACACAAAGGGTCAAGAGGTCAACTAAAATAGGACCTCTTGTTGGAGGTTTGAACAGATGGTTTTTAAAAACACTGGGTTATTTACAAACCAGAAGTCACCAGGCCAAACTTCATGGGGGTCTCGTGTTATCAGATGGTCCAACTAAACCTAGCTAACCTTTAAGTCAGCTTAACGTCTTGAAACAACATGAAGGGTCAATAAATGAGCACCTTCTGGACAAACAAGAAATCTGTGAGGCTTTGCACAGATGTGTCTAAAGACACTGCTCAGCTGTTAACAAAGCCATAAATACCTAAATACCATCAGGGAATGGCCTGTCTGGTGACTTCTGTTCCTATTCTGATAGTTTTTTATTTTCATAATGACAATCTTAATTCAAAAGAGTTGATTAACCTCACACTAACTCTTCTCAGGTTGTAAACAGGAAGAAAAGCCAGTTTATATCAGACATGAAGATGAATCAGCTCAAATGTGATTTTCTAACAGACTTTTCTGGGCTTTTCTGTGAGATCTTCCATCAGTATTTTCAACAGCTGGATCAGCTGGATCAGCTGCCCCCCTCCCTTCCTGAAACTCCAGAGAACTTAATCCAGAGGTGGAAGCTGCTGTATGTGATCTTTACATGTCAGCTTGATGATGGGTCACCTCCTCCCTGATCACACATACAGTGGGGAGAACAAGTATTTGATACACTGCCGATTTTGCAGGTTTTATCACTTGAAGTATGTAGAGACTTTTTTTCATAGGTACTCTTCAACTGTGAGTGATGGGATCTTAAAAAAAAAATCCAGAAAATCACATTGTATGATTTTTAAGTAATTCATTTGCATTTTATTGCATGACATAAGTATTTGATCACCTGTCAACCAGTAAGACTTCCGGCTCTCACAGACCTGTTAGTTCTTCTTTAAGAAGCCCTCCTGTTCTCCACTCATTACCTGTATTAACTGGTCCCCCTGCTCAAGCCAGTGCATGTCAAGGCCCGTCTGAAGTTTGCCAATGACCATCTGGATGATCCAGAGGAGGAATGGGAGAAGGTCATGTGATCTGATGAGACTAAAATAGAGCTTTTTGGTCTAAACTTCATTCGCCGTGTTTGGAGGAAGAAGAAGGATGAGTACAACCCCAAGAACACCATCCCAACCGTGAAGCATGGAGGTGGAAACATCATTCTTTGGGGATGCTTTTCTGCAAAGGGGACAGGACGACTGCACCGTATTGAGGGGAGGATGGATGGGGCCATGTATCGCGAGATCTTGGCCAACAACCTCCTTCCCTCAGTAAGAGCATTGAAGATGGGTCGTGGCTGGGTCTTCCAGCATGACAGCGACCCGAAACACACAGCCAGGGCAACTAAGGAGTGGTTCCGTAAGAAGCATTTCAAGGTCCTGGAGTGGCCTAGCCAGTCTCCAGACCTGAACCCAATAGAAAATCTTTGGAGGGAGCTGAAAGTCCGTATTGCCCAACGACAGCCCCGAAACCTGAAGGATCTGGAGAAGATCTGTATGGAGGAGTGGGCCAAAATCCCTGCTGCAGTGTGTGCAAACCTGGTCAAGAACTACAGGAAACGTCTGATCTCTGTAATTGCAAACAAAGGTTTCTGTACCAAATATTAAGTTCTGTTTTTCTGATGTATCAAATACTTATGTCATGCAATAAAATGCAAATTAATTACTTAAAAATCATACAATGTGATTTTCTGGATTTTTTTTTTAGATTCCATCACTCACAGTTGAAGAGTACCTATGATAAAAATGACAGACTTCTACATGCTTTTCAAGTGGGAAAACCTGCAAAATCGGCAGTGTATCAAATACTTCTTCTCCCCACTGTATCTTTGCTCCTTTCTGCTGTGTTGTCTTCCCCTGAGTTTCAGAGAGGGAGATGATGAAAACCAACACTTGGAGCTCAGTGTCTTCAGTCATTAATCACCAACATGTTTGACCAGATGAAAACCTGCTTTAGTAAACTGACTCTGGATGGAAAACGGCAGTGAGCTGCGTGTTGAGACGATACAATGAAATGTTGGTGTTTAAACTGTAAAACTGAACCAGAATATCCTGTCGATCTGGAAACATTTAACTGATGAACACATTGATCTGTCATTGATTATTAATCTGAAGCTTTTGACCAGAACTCAGTGTTGGATCAACGGCTCTGAACTGGTCTCAGCTGAGGGTTCATGTTCAACTGTTCAAGAGTCTGAAGTGGAAAAGCTGCTTTACAAAGGAAGTTTACAAGCACCATCATGACCTCCAGGATTTCTGATTCTAGTTCAGCTTTTGTCGGAGCAGCTTCTGAAAGTCTGGCCGTGTTGAACTTGCTCCATAGTCCACTCCTCTGATCGGGGGTTCAGGTGTGTTTATCGTCTCAACTTCCTGCTGCTTCATCATCATTCAGTCACTTTTCATTTGGACACAAACCTGCTGTGATCCAAGTATCAGTCCGTTCTGTTAGAACATTCACACGGTCCTGACTGTCGGACAGAACCAGACGGGTCCGAAAGAAGCTGCTGAGGTCAGACGAGGACGGAGACGTTCAGTCGAGGACAAAGAAGAGGACGTGGTTCAAGGACAACATGCCTTCATGAATTTTCATCTCTTTTCTAGAACTTTATGTACTTCACTGGATTTTCAGGAAGGACGGGACAATTTTCAAAGTTCATTGATGACAAAACAGACAGAACATGAGATGATGAATAAGTGAAATAACATCCAGTCAGCGGCTGGTAAATGAACCTAAATGCTGTAACGTCGCCGTCAGAAACCACATGTCTTCATTTCAGCTGGACTGATGTTAAAAAAAAACATCTGATTAGATTTTTATTTTCTTGTTTCTTTATTCAGATTGGAAAACTGCAGTTTGTCTGAGATGAGCAGTTCTTCTCTGGGCTCAGCTCTGAAGTCCAACCCCTCCCATTTGAAACATCTGGATGTGAGCATGAACAAGAACCTGCAGGATTCAGGAGTGAAACATCTGTGTGGATTTCTGGAGAGTCCAGACTGCAGACTGGAGACTCTGAGGTCAGACACCATGTTTTAGTTGTGTGTTCAGATGAATATGATGTGAAAGTTGTGTTGATACTAAACTGCAGACATCAGGCTGATCTTCTACTGATCCACACTGACCATCTTACTGCTCTGAGTTCTTCTTCACTGCTTTAGTTCACTAACAGTTTGTTTCTTCTTAAAGTTCCTCTACTGATTTATTACATAACACTAAACATTTTAATGTGTCAAACAGGAACAAATGAAGAGATGTGTTTGAATCTGGAATAAAACATCTTCAGAAACATTAATTAACTTAACAGCTAATACATTCAGAAATTTCATCCAGATGCTGTTAATAAACTGAGAGAGTCCGACAGACAATAGTGGACAGACTGAATGTGTTGTCGTCCAATGTATGAGCTATAGAGCTCATTTACTAAATAACTTCTTCCAGACCAGGTTAGCTGCATACAATAAATCTTCATGGTAACAAACACACAGAGGATGATAAATAAGTGCTGATGAAATGAATGATTGATCAGAGTGACAGCTGACTGATCAGATGGAGCAGCAGGATGAAGAAGTCCTGCTTGTTATTCTGGTCCAGACAAGGTTAGCTGCACACAAGATATCTCCATGGTAACCTATCCAGCCCTGCTTCTTAGTGCAAACACTAAGATTATAACGTTTGTACTGACTGGGATATTCAAACACAACATATTAAAATAATAAGTTGTTTATCTGCTTGTTTAACACTTGAAACTAGTTTTACTACATGAAATATGTATGTACTATTAATGAAATATACATGAAATATTAGACATCAGTTTATATTATATAATATATATATTAATATATATTAATATTAGACATTTCAGTGCTTCATTTTCTCTTCATACAAATGAATGAGTTGACATTTATCCCAGAATTCATCCTGACATGTTTGTTTGTTTGGAAACTTGAATCATGTGGCTGCACAACATGCGTTTGTATGGATGGATCCACTGGTGGAGCTACAGAGTTGAAGAGCTGAAGTCACTACGTCTTTATTGAAGCAGCAGCATGATTTCATTAATATTGATGGAGCTCTTTTTCACTGGTTCTGTTGGACTGTTTGAACCTGCATCCTGTTGGCTTCAGCTCACATCTTTTATTCTTTATTCAGATTAGAGGACTGCAGTTTGTCAGAGATCAGCTGTTCTTCTCTGGTCTCATCTCTGAAGTCCAACCCCTCCCATCTGAAACTTCTGGACCTTAGTGAGAACGACCTGGAGGATTCAGGAGTGGAACATCTTTGTGGATTTCTGGAGAGTCCAGACTGCAGACTGGAGACTCTGAGGTCAGACACCATGTTTTAGTTGTGTGTTCAGATGAACATGATGTGAAAGTTGCGTTGACACTAAACTGCAGAAATCAGGCTGATCTTCTACTGATCCACACTGACCATCTTACTGCTCTGAGTTCTTCTAAGTTCAACTTGGTTTTATTAAGTTGTTTCAGCGAGATAATGCGCCCTACAAACTCATATGCTCTGCACCTTTTTCCTGTCACGTTTTTAGAGGGACTTCGTCATAAATTGGTAGTCCAACATACTTACTGACAAAATAAAAAAATACCTTATAACCTGTGAATAACTGAATGCCCATTCCTTATATTTTGCAGATCAGCCCTGCACAATTTTACAGTTCTCAGGAAAAATACTAGAACCCAAGACGAATGTGACAACATTCTAATTTTGATTCTTATTGAACATAGAACTCTACATTTACATTTGTATCATAACAATTATGTCTCTTCTTTTATCCCCATAAATCCCCATCGGTCGGACATCCCTCCTCCTCTTTCAGCTCTTGCCAGCGAGTGAACGCCCGGCCAATGTTTATTCTTGTCCGGGCATTTTTTTTAAAAATTGTATTTATTTATTTTTTTGTCCGGGCATTTAGCTTTTTACTCTCCTGCTTTCTTTTTTCGCCTCCTCCAATAAAACTTTTATTTTATTCGTTTTTTTCGCTGCTTCGGCCATGATACCAGCTTCTGCTGAGCTCTGCGCTCCATGCCCCCCCCAGCTTTCGTCTCGACTACGAATCGGGAAGGAGGGGGAAGTGACGTATGCCGTAAAGCAGTCAAAGCCGTTAAAATTTGTAGTTTTTTATTGTGGAAGGGTTCCTACCATGCACCTCAAAGTTACATAGTGCCAGTGTAGGCGATACAGACCCCTCAGACCATGACAGAGGTTCATTAAACCTGTTGGAAGTTGATGTACCATCACAATGGCTCTGGAAATATTATATTAAGGTGGAAAAGTTACATAGTGCTGCTTTAACAAACAATAATTCAAAGCAAAAATACATTTATCATTTTGTCTCTTAAATCAACAAATACAAGTATAACAGATATAAAACTCTCAACATGGAAAAAAATGTTTTTCTATGTTTTTACTATTATTCCTTAATGTGTCTGTTAAGATAATTTCATCCAGGTGACATCAAGACATAAGGTGCAACCAATAATGTCTTTTATGATTTTCAGTTGGTAAAACTAGATATAAATGTGGGTTGAAGTAAGAAAACTGAAACAAAGCTGCTGTCTAGACTCTAGACAATGAGACAACGATACGTTTTTGTACCGTCATGCATCTGTTCTTAATGAATCAAATTTAATAATCAGACATAGGTTTACTGCACAAGTTCCAGATACCAACACTGGAGAAGAGATGTCTTTCATGAATGCTGAATAAACACAGACGGTACCACCTGTCCTGAAACTCTTTCTCTGCTCACACAGTGCTTCTAGGAATGAAAACTTTATCGTCCAAAACATGATTTACAAACAGACATGTTATTGGGACAGAAACAATAGATAGAGTCGTGGGTGGTGTCATCAAACTCGGTTTTGAGTCCTTGAACATAATTGGTGCAAATTATCCCCGCCCCTTCTTCTGATTGTTCGATATGTGATAGTTCCTATTTTCTGCAATAACTTTTGAATGGTTTGACATAAAAACTCGTGGGTGGTCTCATCGGACATGGTTTTGAGTCTTTGAACATAATTGGTTCAAATTAGCCCCGCCCCTTCATCTGATTGGTCGATATCTGATAGTCCCTACTTTCTGCCATAAATTTTGAATAGTTTGATATAGAGAGTCGTGAGTGTTGTGCGTGGTTTAACGGGTGGGCCATAGAAATCCGGAAGCGGGGCCCGAGGACCATCAACAGGGACGAGGGAGCCTACATTCTCTGTCCAACCTGGAGGGGGCGAACGGACAGCAGAGGACGTGACTCACCTGTCAATCTGACAGGTGAGTCACGCCTCCTTTTAACATCAGCTGATAAATTGGTGGGATAAACACACCATCTTGTGACTCTGATAAACATGTCAGGTATTTAAAAACCTAAATATTCTTGTCCGACGAAAAGAATCAGCAAAGTGAATTGTAAAGCCATGCACAAAATGAACTTACGTTATTAAATCAATTCGGAGCCTTATCTATAAATGCAGATCTTATATTTACTCTGTCACCAAAGTTTCACTCCAGCTGTCTTTTTGCTTTCACATACGCAGTTTGTGGAGTCATGTGCATCCAACTTCAGAATTAAATTCTGGGTTGTCCTGTGGTAGACTGTTGTAAATGAAAATGTTTCTTTTTGCAATCGCTTTCACCACTGAAGCATGCACAGGAGCTTTTACTCTGCGCATTAGAAGCGTTACTAGCAGGCCAGCTGACAGTCTTGCCTGGAGCCGGGACAAAATAATCTAACATGTGCCCCCCTGCGCCCGGATCTCTCCTTCTCCCTCTTCCTCTCTGCTCTTCCTCTCCTCTCTTCTGCACCTCCTCTCCCTCTCCTGTTCCTCTCCTCTTCTCTTCCTATCCTGTTCCTCTCCTCTCCTCTCTCTCTGCAAAAGACAAGTGACAGGCATTGACAATAATGGTTAACATGAACAAACTACACACACTGGTTAGTGCCAAATACACTCTTCATATGTATTGGAATTCTGACACTAGCAGGAAATAAATTAATATTTACCATTGTATTTTAGAGTACTGCTGTTGTGACATGTTTAGATTTCCAAAGGCCATGCGCCAAACTTTCCTTGTGGCAAAATCATCTATGATGTCTTTAAAGTCCAGTTTCTTTCTATCATTTTTGGCATCCCTTCAGTCCACGCTGCGGTTAACGGTGAGAAATATCCTCAAAATCCCTAAGATATTTTAAGATATTTAGATAATTGTAGAGATTTTGCGGCGCAGAATCAGGCCGGCAGACATCATTTTAGATGCTTCCCGTGCCCTGAATGCATGCAAGTGACGGGAGCATTATTTGATAGGATGTTACTGGACTATCAAATTATGCTACCCCTGAAATATTGATTTAAAATGGATAATATGGGATGTTGAGTATTTGATCCTTCAAAATACACGACCCATGACATGAATTGCATTACACTTTGTGAACATTATACGATAAAGAGGAAAAAAACAACAATTCTACCGCTTTATTTGATATTCATTCAGTCATTGGCCTTTATTAAGCCAGGCAGGTCATTATTAACATTCTTATTTACAATGACGGCCTGGCAAGCGACAAGGATCACTTCGGGGAAAAGGAAGTGGTTTAGGGAGTAAAACACAGTAAAATTGTAGCCCTACAATGCATGGTTACTAGCATTACTAGGAACCTTACTAACAGCCTTGCTGAATGGTTTAGCTGCTTTCTGCTGAGCTTGGCTCTGTGTCTTTTAATCAAATTGAAGAGTTCTCGTTCTTTTTTAATTCCTTCATCCTGTTCCTCCATTTTCCACACAAAATTCGTTTCACTTGATCCAACAGATAATTGTCCAATATAAATGTTTCACCTTGCAGCTCAGTGCCTCTGCTCATTCCAACAAAGTTCTGAATTACTCAATTCAATTCAATTCAATTCAATTCAATTCAATTTTATTTATATAGCGTCTAATACAACAGAGTTGTCTCTAGACGCTTTACAGAGACCCATACCCAGAACATGACCCCCGAGCAGTTATTACATAAACAATGGCAGGTAAAAACTCCCCTAGTGGGAGAAAAACCTTAAGCCAAACAGTGGCAAGGAAAAACTCCCCTTTAGGAGGGAAGAAACCTTGAGCAGGACCAGGCTCATAAGGGGGGACCCTCCTGCCGAGGGCCAGACTGGTGGGTCAGGGACGGCAACAGCACAGCAGGCACGTGGAAGCAGCAACGGGATGACCAGGGGTGGGGACCGCAGGCCAGCATGCAGCTCCCGAAGCTCCGGCCCAATCAGCAAGTCCCAGGTTGGGGTGCAGGGTCAGGGAAAGACTTGTGCTCCGTAATGCAAGCTACAAGCCACCCACGACCACCTGCAGGACAAAAGAGAGAAAAGGGAGGAGAAGGGGGGGCCAGCAACGGGATGACCAGGGGTGGGGACCGCAGGCCAGCACGCAGCTCCCGAAGCTCCGGCCCAATCAGCAAGTCCCAGGTTGGGGTGCAGGGTCGGGGAAAGACTTGTGCTCCGTAATGCAAGCTACAAGCCACCCACGACCACCTGCAGGACAAAAGTGTTGTGGTTTGGTATTTTAAAGGACCCAAGTGCAGGGAGAGAGAGGGAGGCCAGAGGCAGGAGTTCTCAAAAACAAAAGGGTTTAATCCAAAAAAAGGCAAAACACAAGGCGCTGCAGAGCAGGATAAACAAAAACCAGGAACAGGGAAAAACGACGAGGAGCACATGGAGGGAAGAACCAGTACGGACCGACAGGGAACCAAGGAATGACAAGACAAGATATACTGAGGGGATAACGAGACAAGACGAGACACAGGTGCGGACACAATCAGGGCAGATGGGACACAGGCGGGGCAAGACAGAACTGAAAGTCAAAAACACTGGGGGGAAGTGTCAAACCCTGACAGTACCCCCCCCTCAAGGGACAGATCCCAGATGTCCCCAGAGTCCTAACCCAGGGTGGGCGGAGGGGGCCTGGAGGAGGGCCCAAGCCACGCACGGCCAAAGTTCCGGGGGCCGACCTCGGGACCGGGCAGACCAGCGAGACAGCTCGGGGGGGCGTCCCCGAGGCCTAGGCCTGGGTCTTGGCGGGGGGCATGACGGGGATTCTTGGCGTGGCTCGGGGACTTGACAGGGCTCGGGAACCTGACGGGGCTCGGGAACCTGACGGGGCTCTGGGACCGCCTCAGGAACAGAGGGCTGCGGGACCGCCTCAGGAACAGAGGGCTGCGGGACCGCCTCAGGAACAGAGGGCTGCGGGACCGCCTCAGGAACAGAGGGCTGCGGGACCGCCTCAGGAACAGAGGGCTGCGGGGCCGCCTCAGGAACAGAGGGCTGCGGGGCCGCCTCAGGAACAGAGGGCTGCGGGGCCGCCTCAGGAACAGAGGGCTGCGGGGCCGCCTCAGGAACAGAGGGCTGCGGGGCCGCCTCAGGAACAGAGGGCTGCGGGACCGCCTCAGGAACAGAGGGCTGCGGGGCCGCCTCAGGAACAGAGGGCTGCGGGACCGCCTCAGGAACAGAGGGCTGCGGGACCGCCTCAGGAACAGAGGGCTGCGGGACCGCCTCAGGAACAGAGGGCTGCGGGACCGCCTCAGGAACAGAGGGCTGCGGGACCGCCTCAGGAACAGAGGGCTGCGGGACCGCCTCAGGAACAGAGGGCTGCGGGGCCGCCTCAGGAACAGAGGGCTGCGGGGCCGCCTCAGAAACAGAGGGCTGCGGGGCCGCCTCAGGAACAGAGGGCTGCGGGGCCGCCTCAGGAACAGAGGGCTGCGGGGCCGCCTCAGGAACAGAGGGCTGCGGGGCCGCCTCAGGATCCGGAGTCGGGGCTGACAGGAGGCGGGGAGCCGGAACAGGAGCAGACAGGATGCGGGGAACAGGAACAGGAGCAGACAGGATGCGGGGAACCGGAACAGGAGCAGACAGGATGCGGGGAACCGGAACAGGAGCAGACAGGATGCGGGGAGCCGGCGTCGGGGGGCAGAGGATCCCCGGAGCTGCCCGAGTGGGGACCCGGGTCCGTGGCGCTGGCTGCGGGGGTACCCGGGTCCGGGGCGCTGGCCCCCCCTCAAGGGACAGATCCCAGATGTCCCCACAGTCCACATCCAGGGCGGGCTGGGGGGGAACACGGGTCCTCGGAGCTGGCTGAGGGGGGGCACGGGTCCTCGGAGCTGGCTGAGGGGGGGCACGGGTCCTCGGAGCTGGCTGAGGGGGGGCACGGGTCCTCGGAGCTGGCTGAGGGGGGGCACGGGTCCTCGGAGCTGGCTGAGGGGGGGCACGGGTCCTAGGAGCTGGCTGAGGGGGGGCACGGGTCCTCGGAGCTGGCTGAGGGGGGGCACGGGTCCTCGGAGCTGGCTGAGGGGGGTCCGGGACCACCACAGGAACGTGGAGAGGTGCGTCCGGGACCACCACAGGAACGTGGAGAGGTGCGTCCGGGACCACCACAGGAACGTGGAGAGGTGCGTCCGGAACCACCACTGGGGCCAGAACAGGGGGCGATGCGTCCAGGACCACCGCTGGAGCAGGACCAGGGAGCGATGCGTCCAGGACCACCGCTGGAGCAGGAACAGGCTGGGGCTGGCGCTGACGCCGTCGCTTCCCCTGGGGCTGAGAACCCCTGGGCCCGCCTCGAGCCAGGCGTGTTCCCCAGAAGGGGGAAACAGGCTGGGATGCGTCCAGGACCACCTCGGGAACAGGAAGAGGTGCGTCCAGGGCCCCCACCGGAACAGGCTGGGGCTGGGGCTGGGGCTGGCGCTGACGCCGTCGCTTCCCCTGGGCCTGCAGGCTCCTGGGCCCACCCAGAGCCAGGCGTGTTCCCCAAAAGGGGTTCCAATACTCCTCCTGGCGCAAAAACTCCATAAAAGTGAGGTAGTCTCCCGCTGGGTCCATATGGTCGGTCCGTTCTGTTGTGGTTTGGTATTTTAAAGGACCCAAGTGCAGGGAGAGAGAGGGAGGCCAGAGGCAGGAGTTCTCAAAAACAAAAGGGTTTAATCCAAAAAAAGGCAAAACACAAGGCGCTGCAGAGCAGGATAAACAAAAACCAGGAACAGGGAAAAACGACGAGGAGCACATGGAGGGAAGAACCAGTACGGACCGACAGGGAACCAAGGAATGACAAGACAAGATATACTGAGGGGATAACGAGACAAGACGAGACACAGGTGCGGACACAATCAGGGCAGATGGGACACAGGCGGGGCAAGACAGAACTGAAAGTCAAAAACACTGGGGGGAAGTGTCAAACCCTGACAAAAAGACCACCTGCAGGACAAAAGAGAACACAAGAACTTTGTGTTTTTCTCCAAGTCCGTTCCATAAAGTTCCAATCATCAAAGTCCAATCATCCAATCTCCCAGGCTTTTTCGACTTCCAAGCGGGTCCAAAATGATCTTCTGTGCAAACATTAAGATTATAATGTTTGTACTGACTGAAATATTCAAACACAACATATTACAATAACAAGCTGTTTATCTGCTTGTTTAACTGTTGAAACTAGTTTTACTACATTAAATATTAGACATCAGCTCTTCATGTTTTTGTGTCTCTTACATTAAAAAAAATGCTTCATTTTCTCTTCATACAAATGAATGAGTCGACATTTGTCCCAGAATTCATCCTGCCATGTTTTTTTGTTTGGAATCTTGAATCATTTGGCTGCACAACATGAGTTTGTATGGATGGATCCACTGGTGGAGCTGCAGAGTTGAAGAGTTGAAGTCACTACGTCTTTATTGAAGCAGCAGCATGATGTCATTAATATTGATGAAGCTCTTTTTCACTGGTTCTGTTGGACTGTTTTAACCTGCATCCTGGTGGCTTCAGCTCACATCTTTTATTCTTTATTCAGATTGGAGGAGTGCAGTTTGTCAGAGATCAGCTGTTCTTCTCTAGTATCAGCTTTGAAGTCCAACCCCTCCCATCTGAAACATCTGGACCTGAGCAGGAACAACAACGTGCAGGATTCAGGAGTGGAACATCTGTCTGGATTTCTGGAGAGTCCAGACTGCAGACTGGAGACTCTGAGGTCAGACACCATGTTTTAGTTGTGTGTTCAGATGAATATGATGTGAAAGTTGTGTTGACACTAAACTGCAGACATCAGGCTGATCTTCTACTGATCCACACTGACCATCTTACTGCTCTGAGTTATTTTCACTGCTTTAGTCCACTTACAGTTTGTTTCTTCTTAAATTTCCTCCTCTGATTTGTTACATAAAACAAGGAATAGATGAAGAACCAGAGATGTGCCTGAACCTGGAATAAAACATCTTCACAAACATGAATTAACTTAACAGCTAATACGTTCAAAAATGTCATCCAGACGCTGTTAATAAACTTAAAGAGTCTGACAGACAATAGTGGACAGACTGAATGTGTAGTCGTCCAATATATGAGTTATAGAGCTCATTTACTAAATAACTTCTTACTGTGGCTGAAATCAGTCAAACCAACGTTGGCTTCCTTTGACTACCATTACATTTAATTTCAACAAATACAAGTTTACCAAATATAAAACTCTCAACGTGGAAAAATATATTTTTCTGTGTTTTTAATATTATTTATTAATACGATAATTTCATCCAGGTGACATCAAGACATAAGGTGCAAAAAATAATGTCTTTTTATGGTTTTCAGTGTGTAAAACTAAATATAAATACATGTGTGTTGAAGTAAGAAAACTGAAATGAAACTGCTGTCTAGACGATGAGTGTCATTCATCAGCAACAAAACATCCAAACGAGAACATCAGAAACATTGTGTTGAAACTATGTCGTCACTCAATCAACTTTTCTGAGAAAATGTTTAAAAAAAACAGACAAATATGTACTGATTGATGAAGAAATGTCTCCTTAAAAAATGGAAATGATGGATATTGTTCATTTATTTATAATTTATGGGAAAAACATTTTAACAAGTTCAAAATTCTTACATCAAAACTCAGCTTAAATACACTTTTACCTTAATTTAATATGTACATAGAAAGACTGATATTTGAATTCTAATTCTATCAAAACTGTTTCTGCCATTAAAAACTACATTAAACACTGGAGCATCAATTAGTTTCCATATTTGGCGAGTATTTGGTTCTAGTTTCCCTGTAAGGGTTCAGATTTGTACGTTTTTGTACCATCATGCATCTGTTCTTGATCAATCAAATTTATTAATCAGACAAAAGTTTTCTGCACAAGTTCCAGCAGTGTTGTGCATGAACGCGTTCATTGAACACGTTCATTTCTGTGAGAACGTTGAACTGAACGCAACATATTTACAAATAAAGAACTTGAACGTGAACTTGTTCATTCTGCAGATCATGAACTGGAATTTGAACTGTTCAGATTATGTGAGTTTCAGCTTCACTGTTTAGGTCCAATTATTACGGAATAATCCTTCTCATTTCACCAGCGGGCGGCGCGCACATTTAAAATACTCGACAAGCCCGGTGCAGTCTTTACGAATGAGCGCTGATTTATGGTTCCGCGTTACACCAACGCGGAGCCTACGGCGTAGGGTATGCGGCGCGCGTACCGTATGGTGCGCGTCGCTGTGCACCCTACGCCGTAGGCTCCGCCGTCGATTTAACGCGGAACCATAATTCAGGCTTGACAAGTGAAGAGAGACGTTGCAGACGCAGCGTCAGAGAGCCGTTTAGATGATGATCCGCTTATCATTATCAGCGGGAATTTTAAACATCGTCTCCAAAAGAGTCCTACAGTAGAAATCTAACCTTTCTGTGCAAATCATATCCACCTGCGCTGCGAAAACAATTCCGAGCGTCTTCCTCGTCAACTTCAAATTTGAAACGTCATGTGGAGTTAAAGCATCCGTCCAGTGTGAGAAAATATCTGCAAGTCCTTGACAATCAAAAAAGTTCCCAGACAGACCAAGAGGATCAACAGCCCCAAACGACCCCAGTCCCACTGCTGCACCTTCAGGGGGTTGATTTAACTGCAACAGGTAGACAAATTGATAATGGACTACATTGTTGGAGATTTACAGCCTCTGAGTAAAGTTGATAAGCCACTAGGACAATACATGATTGTATACAGCAGGGGTATTCAACCCTGGTCCTCGGGAAAACCTGTCCTGCATGTTTTAGATGTTTCCTTGCATCATCACACCTGATTCTAATTAATGGCCGTCATCAGCTTGTCATCCAGGTCTGCACAAGTCTGTTAATGACTCAGTCATTTTTATCAGAGTTCTGAGGGGAAATATCTAAAACATGCAGGACAGGGTCCTGAGGACCAGGGTTGAAGACCACTGGTATACGGTGAAAACTTAGGATAGGGGGGCGTTTCCTTCGTACTTCTCACCTAAAAATATTGAAATGAACTGAATTTGAACTAGTTCAAAATGAAAATGGTGAACTATGAACGTGAACTGTTCATTGTTAAACTATGTGAACTGAACTTTGAACTAGTTCATGAGAAGTATGAACTTGCACAACACTGAGTTCCAGATACCAACACTGGAGAAGAGATGTTTTCATGAATACTGAATAAACACAGACGGCCCCACCTGTCCTGAAACTCTTTCTCTGCTCACAAAGTCCTTCTAGGAATGAAAATTTTATCGTCAAAAACATCATTTACAAACAGATGTGTTATTGTGACAGAAACATGTGACATGAATGGACTTTACTTGGTCAGACTGTCTTCCTCATCACTGCCTTTATTGAAATCAGCACAAACTCAGACTTTTCTAATCATCAATTCAATAATATTGAAGAGAAATATACGCAGACTATTGATCACATGTGTGACACCAATATGAACATCTGCCTTCATAAAGTCCATCACCTTTCTAATTCTCATCTATATGGAGCATCTAAAATGATGAAGATGATGCTGAATTGTAATTTATCTGTAAAATGATGATGATGAAAACGAGGAAACAAACACACAGAAATGATGAATAAGTATTGATGAAATGAATGATTGATTAGACTGACAGCTGACTGATCAGATGGAGCAGCAGGATGAAGAAGTCCTGCTTGTTATTCTGGTCCAGACCAGGTTAGTTGCACACAAGAAATCTCCATGGTAACTTATCCAGCCCTGCTTCTGTGCAAACACTAAGATTCTAACGTTTGTACTGACTGAGATATTCAAACACAACATGTTACAATAACAAGTTGTTTATCTGCTTGTTGAACCCTTGAAACTAGTTTTACTGCATGAAATATTAGACATCAGTTAATCATGTTTTTGTGTCTCTGATATTCAAACAAAGGCTTCATTTTCTCTTCATACAAATGAATGAGTTGACATTTGTCCCAGAATTCATGCTGACATGTTTGTTTGTTTGGAAACTTGAATCATTTGGCTGCACAACATGAGTTTGTATGGATGGATCCACTGGTGGAGCTGCAGAGTTGAAGTGTTAAAGTCACTACGTCTTTTTTGAAACAGCAGCATGATGTCATTAATATTGATGAAGCTCTTTTTCACTGGTTCTGTTGGACTGTTTTAACCTGCATCCTGGTGGCTTCAGCTCACATCTTTTATTCTTTATTCAGATTGGAGGACTGCAGTTTGTCAGAGATCAGCTGTTCCTCTCTGGTCTCATCTCTGAAGTCCAACCCCTCCCATCTGGAACTTCTGGACCTGAGTGGGAACAAGCTGCAGGATTCAGGAGTGAAACATCTGTGTGGATTTCTGGGGAGTCCAGACTGCAGACTGGAGACTCTGAGGTCAGACACCATGTTTTAGTTGTGTGTTCAGATGAATATGATGTGAAAGTTGTGTTGACACTAAACTGCAGACATCAGGCTGATCTTCTACTGATCCACACTGACCATCTTACTGCTCTGAGTTCTTCTTCACTGCTTTAGTCCACTTACAGTTTGTTTCTTCTTAAAGTTCATCTTCTGATTTATTACATAAAACTAAACATTTGAATGTTTCAGACAGGGACAAATGAAGAACCAGAGATGTGTCTGAACCTGAAATAAAACATCTTCACAAACATTTAACTTAACATCTAATATGTTCAAAAATGTCATCCAGACGCTGTAAATAAACTTAGAGAGTCTGACAGACAATAGTGGACAGACTGAATGTGTAGTCGTCCAATATATGAGTTATAGAGCTCATTTACTAAATAACTTCTTACTGTGGCTGAAATCCATCAAACCAACATTGGCTTCATTTGACTACCATTACATTTTATTTCAACAAATGCAAGTTTACCAAATATAAAACTCTCAACATGGAAAATCTTATTTCTAAATTCTTAATGTTTTTAATACTATTCCTTAATATGTCTGTTAAGATCATTTCATCCAGGCGACATGAAGACATAAGGTGCAATAAAGTCTTTTTACTATTTTCCGTGTGTAAAACTAAATATAAATACATGTGTGTTGAAGTAAAAAAACTGAAATGAAGCTGTTGTCTAGACGATGAGTGTCATTCATCAGCAACAAAACATCCGACAAGAACATCAGAAACATTGTGTTGAAACTATGTCGTCACTCAATCAACTTTTCAGAGAAAATGTTTAAAAAAAACCTCCTACTGACAAATATGTACTGATTGATGAAGAAATGTCTACTTAAAAACATGGAAATGATGGATATTATTCATTTATTCTTCATTTATGGGAAAAAAATAAACATTTTTACAAGGTCAAATTTTTACATCAATACTCAGCTTCAATAAACTTTTACCTTCAATTAATATTTACATAGAAAGATTGATATTTGAATTAAAATTCTATCAAAGTTTCTGCCATTAAAAAGTACATTAAACCCTGGAGCATCAATTAGTTTCCATATTTTGATGAGTATTTGGTTCTAGTTTCCCTGTAAGGGTTCAGATTTGTACGTTTTTGTACCATCATGCATCTGTTCTTGATCAATCAAATTTATTAGACAAAAGTTTTCTGCACAAGTTCCAGATACCATCACTGGAGAAGAAATGTCTTTCATAAATGCTGAATAAACACAGACAGCCCCACCTGTCCTGAAACTCTTTCTCTGCTCACAAAGTCTTTCTAGGAATGAAAACTTTATCATCCAAAACATCATTTACAAACAGACACGGTATTGTGAAAAAAACACGTGACATGAATGGACTTTACATGGTCTAGACTGTCGTCCTCATCACTGACTTTATTGAAATCAGCACAAACTCAGACTTTTATAATCATCAAGTCACTAATACTGAAGAGAAATATACACAGATTACGGATCACGTGTTACATCAATATGAACATCAGCCTTCATAAAGTCCATCACCTCTCTAATTCTCATCTATATGGAGCATGTAAAATGATGAAGATGATGCTGATTTGTATCTTATCTGATGAAAATGCTCTTTAATGTGTCGTGTCTAACTAGGTGAATAACTGGACTGAAGCCGAGTGTCTACGTTACGAAGAATAAGACTTGAGAAATGATACAGATTTCAGTAGATCTAATTTAACAATTCCATGCAAAAGGGTCAGAAAATACATCAGGCCTCTCGATATTAAAATATTAGACATCAATTCTTCATGTTTTTGGTCGTCTGACATTCAAAAAAATGCTTCATTTTCCTTTCATACAAATGAATGAGTTGACATTTGACCCAGAATTCATCCCGACGTGTTTGTTTTTTGGAAACTTGAATCATCTGGCTGCACAACATGTGTTTGTATGGATGGATCCACTGGTGGAGCTGCAGAGTTGAAGAGCTGAAGTCACTACGTCTTTATTGAAGCAGCAGCATGATGTCATTAATATTGATGAAGCTCTTTTTCACTGGTTCTGTTGGACTGTTTTAACCTGCATCCTGGTGGCTTCAGCTGATGTCTTTTATTCTTTATTCAGATTGGAGAGCTGCAGGTTGTCGAAGATCAGCTGTTCTTCTCTGGTCTCAGCTCTGAAGTCCAACCCCTCCCATCTGAAACATCTGGACCTGAGCAGGAACAAGAACCTGCAGGATTCAGATGTGAAGCAGTTGTCTGATCTGGTGAAGAGTCCAGACTACAAGCTGCAGACTCTCAGGTCAGTGGAGGTTGGACTCGGCCCTGCTGCTTCCAGCAGTTTTCTACTAAAACCAGTTGGTATCAAAACAAAGATCCAGTGTTTCCAGTAAAGCTGCAGCTTCTCAGCAGCTGCTTTCCTCATTGAAGCTGTGACAGGAGGATGATGACAGGCTGCTGGATTGGACAGAAAGACAGAGACAACAGTCAGTCAATCAGATGGTCCAGATGTTTGTTGTAGACCAATGTTGTTCTTGTGTTAACGTGTTTAGAAATAAAGGTGTAATCCAGCTGATGGCTTTCCAGGATGTACAGACACACAGCTGCTCCACTGCAGCTCTGAACACCTCTGAAGTCCTGCTGCTCTTTACACTGATGGAGGGGGTCTCTGCAAACACTCGTTTATCTCCTGTCTTCTTTCTTCTTCCCTCTACAGCTGGAGATAGTGAGAGTGACCAGGACGGATGAGTCGTGTCCTGATGGTCCATGGAGGTTGAAGCAGCACCAGTTTGTGTGGACAGACTCTGACTGGACCGTGATGATGAAGATGAAGATGTACATAGTTTCAGTTTGTTTCTGACTTCCAACATTTTACAAACTTCTCATATATTCATGTATTTCATGTTCAGTCAAAAAGCCTTTTATTGTCATAACGTCGTTAAAAAACAGTAAAACAAAATTAAAGTGCTGCTCCCTAAAAACCAAATTAAATTTATGTCCCAACCACATCCGTGCACTCCCCATCCCACCAATAAATACCTAAACAGGAGATAAAAACATGCTGAGACAATTGTTTATTAACAATCAACAGAAACAGAATACAAACACACTATTCACAGGTTTTTGCACATCAGCTGATTATTAAAGTTGGTAGAATAAAAGGGAGGAAAACAAATTAATGTACAGATCAGAAGTTTCATGATCCTCCAAACACCAAGGAAAAGGATGAAGAATTCCTGTGATTTCTTTTTATTTAAATGTTTCCATTTCATCCCAAGTTTTCTTTTTGTTCTCGTTGTGTTTTCAGCTTCGTCAGGTTTATTAAGTTTCTCTCTGAGTTACTGATTGAGAGAGAAAGTGAAAAGATCAGTGAAAAAAGCTGTGTTTGTACATGAAACGTGAAACAAATTAACTTGACTTGGTCAATTAATGTCACTCGGTTTGTTCCAGAAATATTCTCAATGTTTTCTTTTCACTTGTATCCAGTTGTGGCTTATTGAAACACTCTCATGTCTGTTTGTGGATGTTAAGATGATTTTTGAGACTTCAAGTAAAATTCTTCAGTAAAAGTTGGATCTTTTCTATTGTTCAGTTTACTGTCGTTAATAAGTATTTGTGATTAGTCTCAGTACCGGGAGAGTCACCAACCACCACAGTCACTTTTTATTATTTTGTTCACCAAGCAGCACAAAGCTGACTTTTATTTTATATAAGACTTAATACAACCTTCCTTTTTATTTATTGTTGTACAGATATAGATTACAATCTAATTTTACCACAGACTGCACGAAACACTTTAGTGTGAGTCAGATATGAAGAAAAAAACAGGACGTTTAAAACACAATAGATGAAGTGGATTTGATTAAAACACATCAACACAAATGTTCAACACTTGCTGATCAATAGTTCACTCTGATTTCTGATTGTAGCATCTGAAATCAGAGGGTTTCCATGTTCTTCAGGGCTCTTGTTGATGGAGGAATGATTTCCTGAATGTTTCTCTGTGAAGCGGAGCTGCAGGAGTCTGTTGGAAAAAGAGCTCTGCTGTTCCTGCAGCGGGTCATGTGCTGGATGGGATGAAAGTCCACGATAGAGAGCAGTTCATCCAGAGACCTCCTGTCTCTGACTGTCTCCAGTGTCTCCAGATTGTGGGCCATGATTTTTCCATCCTTGTGGATCCGTCTGCATCCTGCTGCACACACTGAAGGATTGGAGCTTCCTCAGGACGCAGAGTCTGCTTGGACACAGCGTCTGTTTGTCCTCCAGTCCAGTCTGCTGTCCACGTGCACACCCAAGTACATGCAGCAGATATGGAAGCAGAAGGACAACTTTTACAGTATTTTCTGGAACAGACTGAGAAACTTTAATTGTTCAAAGCAAAGTTAATTTCTGCGGCACATTTTACACAAAGACCAATAAAGGTCAAAATAAATTTTATTTCTTTGTAGACGGTTGTTTATTTTTATTAACTGACTATAATTATATATTTTCGCAGGAAAAATATCACTGCTTAAAAAGATGATAGAAGATATTTATTCTGAGAATTTCAGTTTTAAATACGAGGATAGTGACAAAGTAAAACAGACTGACTTTTTCGGCACACTGGCATAAATATCCGCACCAATTTTTTAAAATAAATACACTTAATTGTACTGGAAAAATCTCTAAATCACAAAGAAACACTCTCGGATGTAATAAGAAAGATTTTGCTTTTAATTAAATTTCCTATAAAAAAGCGAAATATAAAAAAAACATACTTGTTTCTGTTTATCTTTGTAAAATGATATTAAAAGTATCTTACATAATTTGAAAAAAAAAGATAAATTTCAAGAAAAGATCCTGAAGAAATATATTTTACATAATTAGAGTGTAAACAAAGTGCATATTTCCTTTAAAATTAACTAAACTGATATTGGATTAGAAAACAATAGTAAAAAAAAAAAAAGAATTAGAGAAAAGATTTTCCGCACCGTTTTTGTTATTTTGAGCGTGCGGCCCGCAAGTAAAAAATTGGTAAAATCCGGCCCGCCAAGCAAAATGAGTTTGACACCCCTGAGTTATGGGAAACTAAGTTCCTCGGCCAGATGAGGTTGAGGATGGTGCAGAAGAGGATGCCGAGAAAAACGAAGAAGCGTATGCCGAGTTGATCCAGCTGTTGGACGACAAGAGTTTGTCTCTTGTGATGAGGGATGCATCAGCACTTGTGGTCAGTCAGAAGAAACACACACACACACAAACCAACAAACCAACAAACCAACCAACCAACCAACCAACCAACCAACCAACCAACCAACCAACCAACCAACCAACCATCCATCCATCCATCCATCCATCCATCCATCCATCCATCCATCCATCCATCTATCTTCTGGTCCAGGTCCAGGTTGTGGAGTAGCAGCCTCATCAGACTGGTCCAGACCTCCCTCTCCAGCCTGAATTATGGTTCTGCGTTAAATCGACGCAGAGCCTACGCCATACGGTGCGACGCGCACCCTATTATTTTTGCACAATAGTTGTCCTTATCTATTTGTTTCACTCTGACTGGAAAAACCCGGAAGCTAAACAAAGTATCAACTAGCGCTCTCGGCGGGTATTGCACCGCGGCGAAATGGAGTGACGCAGAAGTCCGAAGGGTTCACGACGGCGTCACGGCAACGCCGTAGGTTCTGCGTTGGTTTAATGCAGAACCTTAATTCAGCCTTTAGTCACCTGCTCCAGATCTTCTAAGGGAATACTGAGGAATTTCCAGACCAACAGATACAATCTTTCAGTGAGTCCTGTTTCTCCCACGGGGCCACGTCCCGGTTGGCCATGCCTAAAACACATCTCCAAAATTTGAAGTAGGTCCCAGCCTTTTCCTCAAAACCTCTGGATGGAGAACTGTTGGGGAACAGTTGGGATGTTTCAACATCCCAAGAAAAAGATGGCCACAAGTCTGTTCCTGAGATTATAGTTTGAAAATGGCATCTCTGATGTAACATGAGAATATCTCAATAACTAAAAAGTGTATTTCAATAAATTTGGTACAGTTATCAGGCAAAAGTAAAAAATAAATAAATGTTTGTTTATATATTTGTTAAGGGCTGGACCACCAATGGTGGACCGGTTAGCACAAGTTCATATCTCAGGCACAGCTTGACCAATTCAGATGATGGACACCTCATCTCATCATGGCTGAATCTTCAAACATCACCTAATCAGACCGAAGGAAAGTCTCTGTTTCCAACATGCCGGCTTGGTGCCGCATGCTCTTTGTACACTCCTACTGCTGCCAGGAATAGTCTGAGCCAGCTAGAAGATGGTGGGATTTGTGCCAGAGACTTGAAATTTAGCAAATGAAAGCAGAAATAAGGAGTGTAAGAAGAAAACGAAACCTACAGAGTGTGCTGCTGCGTTCAGGTGCCGTGGTGAAAAGATCAACCTGGAAGTTCAGATCATCTGGATCTAACATTCAGGACTAGATGGATTAAGGGTCAGGCACATTTAATCATCTTGTTGAATTTTGCTATACAAATAAACTTGCTTTGCCTTGCCTTAAGTCTGTGCCTGTTGCTGTTGACAGCAGCAGAGAAACATGATCTGCTGTCGTTAGCTTCTTTTCAGAGATGTCCTGCTGAAGTGTTTTGATTCTGAGGCCACACCTATCTGCACCCTGATGACATCTTTGTGTTGCAATAAATATGAGCTTTACTTCTATTATGTTGTCCAAAGCTGTGTTTTCACAGCAGGAACCACAACCTTTAGTGCATTCCCACCATGTATAGAGGGATGCACCAACATCTGTCCTAATTTAGACAAAATATCTGCTACAGCTATTTGATAATGAGTCATGAAAAGTGTGAAGCCCTTGGGGTTAACTGGTTTTCTGCATTATTTTGTAATAAATGTGATCTGATCTTCATGTTTTCCTCCAACACTGATGTTTAATGAGACACTTCAATAAAGAACGTAGAGACTCTCATATCCAGGTTCAGGTCCTGGGAGCAGCCACCTCCTTCAGCTCTTCCAGAGGAATACTGAGGCGTTCCCAAAGCCAGCTGAGGAATATAATCTCTCCCGCTGTACTGGTTGTGCCTTGTCCGGTATTCAGGAGAAAATCTTTTGGTACCACGTCAGGAGTATTTAAATCAAGCAATACATGTATTTCTAATATGACTGATTGACAGTCAACACACCCAGTGGCGGTCTGTTATCACTTCCTCATCCGTAAGCATCATGGTACTGTGCTTAGCGGAGCAACCAGCTGTTTGTATTAACCAACGCTGGCTAAACATGACGGTAGTTTTTGTTTTTTTGCGTTGATTCAACATGTTGAAGTATATATCCCGCTGTAAACGTCTATGCAGCTCTGCAGATATGTCAGTGCAGGGCCGCCGCAAGGGGTGTGCGAACCGTGCGACCGCACGGGGCCTCGCGCTCCCAAGGGGCCTCGCGCTATGGGCCGTTTTATTTTTTAATTAAAAAAAATTATTATTTTTTTTTTTTCCTTTTTTCCCTTATGAATATCAACAGTCACGTTCCATTACAGACCTAAATGTGTACTAGTCTGTGCATATCAATAAATATATGTGCAATGATGAGCGTGTCTGTTGTTCAATACAACTGATCAGACCAAGCGCAGACACAAGCTGCTCTGATCCAGACGGTGGAGTGTGGAACAAACTGTCACACAATGTCGAGAGAACGAGACAGATTCAGGAAATTTCCATCAGGGGATGAAAAAAGAAAAAAACTAATGAAAATGGAAGAGTTTAATCAGCCTTCTTCAACATGAACTGGACTTGTGCGTCCCATTTCAGGTCAGAGGAGAGCTGTATTCCAAGGAGCTTGAATGTGTACACCCTCTCTACAGCCTGGTTGTTCAGAACGATAGGAGGGGGTACCGGACGGTTATGAGGCTCCCTGAGGCTAATAACCATGTCCTTAGTCTTCACAGCATTGGCTGCAAGACAGTAGGTCTGACCCCGGGCTGTAACTGCATCAACCGCTGCTTGCATCTGTCCTGGCAGGGAGCCCATGAGGTGTTCACTGAGAGTCAAATCGGACTCAAATCTGAAGAGGTCCTTTGTTGTAAATGTTGTGATTTAAGTGGGTCCACACGTGTTTTATATATCGACGGCCCGTGCAACAGATTAGTCTGCATGTCAGGTTTTTCGGGCAGGGTATCATCGAGTTGATGGCTCTTTAACAATTCGTGCCTCTCCCTTTTTGTGTCCAACAGGTTCTGGACTTGGGCACCAACACGTCACAAAAGAGGCTTGCTATGAAAGTCTGTCATTGTCCTCAGTGATGTTCTCTGGTACTTCTAAATGACCCTCTAACTCAGTGTCTCCCAACCTGGGGTCCGGGTCCCCCCTGGAGGGGCGCCTGAGATCTCTGGGGGGGCGCGAAACTTTGTCTGCTTTGAGGATATGCAGTTGTAAAAATTATATTTGCACATGTTAAATGAATAAAAAATCATAATAACACACCTAATGGAATACAGTAATCCAAGTCTGTATAAACCCACATAGTATTTTAAAATGACCAAAATATATTTCTAAGTTATTGAGCAGGGTAAAAACGTAATAACGTATTATTATATCATTATTCAACATTTAATCATACTACTACTCCGACAGGTTGTCAAAGGAAAAATGTTAAAAATGTTTGCGCTCATATTAAAAGAGACATTTTTCAGAAATTATTTTATGTCCTTGCAATTATTTTCTGTGTATATTTTATACATTGGTGACACAAAATGAAGGTGAGAAAGACAAAGTAATTTGTATACAGGGTAAACCAAAGAGAAATGTATCACAAAAACATAATTAATGTTCATTTTTTCAATTAAAGATTTGTAACGAATAACTTTACTCTTTTGGTGCTAGTACGTACGGGTCGGGGGACCCGGCTGGTCTTAGACACAAGTAGGGGGGGAACAAGGAAAAAAGGTTGGGAACCACTGCTCTAACTGATGCTTGTTCACAGCATTTAGTGATGTTGATGTTCAAATGTTCAGTCTTCAAATACCGGTATGTTAATGGTGTTGATGCAGCTGTTTCAACTTGTGATGTCCTGGAACCTCCGTTCAACCCAGTTCACCCAGGTCTCATGGTGTCGTAGCGCACGTTCACATCAGGTGACCTTTGTTACTTTAGTGTCTAAGTCCCTGGATTCCTAAACCACCTGCTGAAGGAGTTGAGGAGTTGTTGATATTGTGGGAGGGGAATAAAAGGAGAAATGGCTCCTAATAATCTGAGCATTGCATTAATCGCTCCCTTGCTGAAGTTACACCAACATCCTACAGTTTCATAAATTAAATCTGATTTGCTATCTTTAATGTGTTCATCTTGAAAAGTGGAGAGACAGACTTCTTCATGTTCCCTTCTTTACATCTTCTTCCACAGAAGCTGAGGATGATAGCAGAGCGGCGTCTCAACCATGGATGTATTTTAGAACTGGATGGGACACTAAAAATGGCCGCCCATTCATTTCAATGCATTCTGCTCAGCCAGCGCATACGCCGAAAAAATCTCTGACTTCCGGGTTTACTTCCGCATTATGCGGCCCATGGAGCATGCGCAGTTGAGTCACCTCCCATGATGCTCTGGGGCCTCCCATCATGCCTCGGGGCAATGACGCGAATATTAATATAATATGTATTAATATAATATATTAATTAATGTATATTATTACATGTATAGCATTACATATATTATTAATGTATTAATATAATATAATTATATAATATATATTAATATAAAACATCCGTGGAATGCACGGACCCGGCTGTGACGTCAGCCGTGACGTCACGCCCAGAAAGAGACTTTTCTTTTACTTTTCTGGCCGTTATAAAACATTTTTGACGGATATAAAGTCCATGACTTAAAAATATAGAATACAAAGATTAGTAATTGCCGGGGATTACAGCTGGAGGTGTCCTGTGAACAGTGTTGGGGGTAACGCGTTACAAAAGTAACGCAATTACAGTAATGTATTACTATTTGCTGTAACGCAGTAATATAACGCATTACTAATACATTTTCGGTAATATTTTACTCGTTACAATCTAAGTAACGCGCGTTACAACGCATTTTAACCCGTTTAGCTGTTGTTTTTTAAAGAATTCACCAACACCGCGTCCGCGAGACATCCCGACAACAGAAAAAAGCGTTGGGAACGCGGCGCGGCGGAACGTAGCGCCGCTGGACACTGTTTGTGTGGGGACTGTTCAGTGAGCAGAGCCGGCAGGGAAAAGTCAACAGTGCGGCGTGTCCGCGTGTAACTTAAATCTACCATGGTCTCAGCGTTAGGGCTCGGCCAAGTGAGGCTTTATTAATATATGGGCTTTATACATTTATTAAATATATATGAGCGCGGAGTCGGCGAGGAGCTGCACGAGCCGGGCTCACAGCCAGTCGCGCTGTGAGAGCGGATTTATGGTTCCGCGTTAAATCGACGCAGAGCTTTCGCCGTAGGGTACGCAGAAGTTCGCGTAACCCACGGCGTATGGCCTGCGTTGGTGTAACGCGGAACCATAAATCAGCCTTAAACCACACCTGCAGCCCATCAGGAGGAGAGGTTAAACAGCTGCGAGTTGTTGATTGCTGGTTCGTTTTGTTAACTCTGAGAGCTTTATTGGTTTGTTTGTTAGCTTGCTGGTGTTTTTTTTCTCTCTGGGAGTTATTTATGAAGAAGTTCTGAGTTCCGTGTGAGCAGTATTCGAGTTGAGGGGGGATGAGGGGTGATGTGATGGCACCCCCCCTGAAATTAAAACGGTCCAAATCACCCCCCCCCCTGAAATAAAAACGGTCCAAATCACCCCCCCCTGAAATAAAAACGGTCCAAATCACCCCCCCCTGAAATAAAAACGGTCCAAATCACCCCCCCCCTGAAATAAAAACAGTCCAAATCATCCCCCCTGAAATAAAAACGGTCCAAATCATCCCCCCCTGAAATAAAAACAGTCCAAATCATCCCTGAAATAAAAACGGTCCAAATCATCCCCCCCTGAAATAAAAACAGTCCAAATCATCCCTGAAATAAAAACGGTCCAAATCATCCCCCCTGAAATAAAAACGGTCCAAATCATCCCCCCCTGAAATAAAAACAGTCCAAATCATCCCCCCCTGAAATAAAAACGGTCCAAATCATCCCTGAAATAAAAACGGTCCAAATCATCCCCCTGAAATAAAAACGGTCCAAATCATCCCCCCTGAAATAAAAACGGTCCAAATCATCCCCCTGAAATAAAAACAGTCCAAATCATCCCCCCTGTAAAACTGCCATCCCTCCTTTCCATCCCTTATGTCATTTCATCAATGAATGTGGTTTTACTGCTATTTCAACATTTAGAGTAATCACCAGAAAAATAACACCAGAAAAATAACTTATTTGACAATTTTCACCTGTTTCAAGTAAATTTTCACTTGAAATAAGTAGAAAAATCTGCCAGTGGGACAAGATTTATCTTTTTTTGCTATTTTGTTGAAAGTAACTCAAAAGTAATACACAAGTAGTGTAACGCATTACAATTCAGATATAGTAATATTGTAATGTAACTAATTACTTTCAAATGACAGTAACTAGTAATATATAATGTATTATATTTTGGATGTAACTTGCCCAACACTGCCTGTGAACAGTTTTAGAGGCTTCTCTTTTACTATTGCGGTCTATGGGAAAAAAGCTTTCTGGGCCGCATGGGATTTTTGGTTGCAGTACCGCGGTTGGCCACTGGAAAAAATCGGCGCGCCTTCTGAGTGCCAGACCCGGGGGCTGGTCTCAACAGATACCGCAACGACGGTGCATTCGCCATTTTGGGAGCTGTGGCTAAAGCTGAGGGCGATCTCAGGAAGGCGGAACGATATTATGAGAGCGCTCTGGAAAGAGAAAGAGGCAACGAAAAGTATCTGTCGGCTCTGCGCAGGCTGCGCTCGGAGCTGGTCCTCCAGGAACGTGACTGGAAGTCCTGAGGCATCGCCTCCAGCCGCTGCTCTCATTCAGTTTTCATTTGCCCTGTTTCATTATTTTACACAAGCATCCTGTGGACTGATGCGGTCACAGGTTGGGTTTTTATGGTTCTGTGGTGCTGTTACTTCCTTATGGGCCACTTTCTTCTACAAAGGGTCATGTGATCAATAACCCGGCACAAATAAACATGTGTGCTCTAAAGTTGAACATTTAACCCTTGTGCTGTCTTTGGGTCAAGGGAGGATGAAGGGAGAAAAGAAGGAATGAAGGAAAGAAGGAAGTAAGGAAGAAAGGAGAAAAGAAGGAAGTAGGAAAGGGAGTAAGGATGGGAGAAAAGATGGAAGGAAGGAAAGAAAGAAGTAAGGAAGAAAGGAAGTAAGAATGGGAGTAAGGAAGGGAGAAAAGATGGAAGGAAGGGAGAAAGAAAGGAAAGAAGGGAGGGAGGAAGGAATGGAGAAAAGGAAAGAAAGGAGGGAAGAAGGAAGGAATGGATAAAATAAGGAAAGAAGGAAGGAAAAGCAAATAAGGTAATAAAGGAACGGATGACGGAAGGGAGGTAGGAAGAAAAAGCAGTAAAGGAGGGTAAAAAAGGAGGAAAAGAGGAAAGGAAGAAGGAAGGAGAGAGCATGGCAGGAGGAAAGAAGGATAGAAGAATTGGGTCATTTTGACCCAAAGAGAGCACAAGGGTTATACACGGAGGTCAGTGGGGATGCACTCGTTTTTGCAGACGGCCTCTAGTGCAGGGGTGGGCAATTCCGGTCCTCGAGGGCCGGTGTCCTGCATGTTTTAGATGTTTCTCTGCTTTAACACACCTGATTCTAATTAATCATCGTCATCAGCTTGTCATCCAGGGCTGCACAATTCTGTTAATGACACAGGTACTTTTATCACCTGCGTGAAGCTGGCCCCCCACCCCACGCAAAATTCAGTGAAAATATTCTCAATCGTTTGTGCTGCGTTAGTGCTGGTTTGTGCAGAAATACATTTCGTTTGTGCTGCTTTAGTTTTGAAGATATCATGTTATTTTCCAAAGGTCAATCAAAGTTCACGCAGCCCCCCGACTTTCTCCAAAATAAACCAAAATGGTCTAGTTTGTTTGTGCTGCGTTAGTGCTGGTTTGTGCAGAAAGAAATTTCGTTTGTGCTGCTTTAGTTTTGAAGATATAACGGGTTAATTATGACACGATGACGTCACGCAGCCCCCAAACTTTGTCCAAAATTAACCAAAATGGTCTAGTTTGTTTGTGCTGCGTTAGTGATATAAGATATAACCGGTTTATGACACAATGACGTCACCGCAGGTTTTGAGAACCATTTAAAAACTATTTTAATATAGAGCTAAAGAACAAAGACCTCACAATGGTTTACGGTACAAACGCAAGTTTTTCCCGCACAAAAAAGATACAAACATTGTTGAAATGTATACAAAAAACTTTAATGAACATTGAGTTGATAAACAGAGCAAAAGCTGGATGATGACGTTGTCTATGAATTTATCATGAGACCACAACACAGTTCTTAAAACAATACAAAAGCTTTCTATATATGATTAATTATTTGTCTGGTTTTCTGTCTGATGGAATGTTGCACATTTGACAAAAAATAAAAGAAACCATTTCGGGGGTTGCGTGAATTTTGTTGGATCTTCAAAAATTAGGGTATAGCCTACTGTATATCAAAAACCAAAGCACAGTAGCGAAATTCCTTGAAATTGTGTTCAGCTAAAACAAAAATAGATCTCCTCTTACATTCTTCCTTTTTCATAAATGAAATGTCCTCATTTCATTCACGAGAACGACGCTCCCTGCACCGCTTCACCTATTTTGGACAAAGTCGGGGGGCTGCGTGAACTTTGAATGACATT